>NC_056434.1:4201642-4246455 GCF_018296145.1 Oncorhynchus tshawytscha
CTACAGAGAATAAACCACCCCTACAGAGATTAAACCACCCCTACAGAGATTAAACCACCCCTACAGAGATTAAACCACACCTACAGAGATAGAAAAGCACATCCCTGCACTACGACTTATCTAGGAGGGTTTTTTGAAACACTAACATTACAAAATAGAAAGATTAGCTACCTTCTTGTAGCTATGAAGTTTTACAGACAGGGAAGGGGCCAATGGTCTGTTTAGGAGGGTGCCCCTGAGACAAGCCTGAATGACCCCTGGCTAGTACAGCAAAACAGATCTGTGTCCCAAGTGGCACCCTATTCCCTACATAGTGCATCGCTTCTGACCAGGACCCATATGCTTTGGTCAAAAGTAATGCACTACGTAGACAGTAGGCTGTCAATGGGGACGCACGATGTGTAGTGAGACAAGAGGAAACAGTCTGCTTCACGACCATCCTACTATCCGTCTGATGTGGGTGGCTTGACATCGGGTGGCTTGTGGCTTGACATCGGGTGGCCATCGGGTGACCTGGGTGGCTTGACATCGGAGTTGAGACGTAGCTTAGCATAGCGGTGTGTACATTAACAGCAGGTCAGGACTAAATACTGTAGCTTAGCATAGCGGTGTGTACATTAACAACAGGTCAGGACTAATTACTGTAGCTTAGCATAGCGGTGTGTACATTAACAGCAGGTCAGGACTAATTACTGTAGCTTAGCATAGCGGTGTGTACATTAACAACAGGTCAGGACTAAATACTGTAGCTTAGCATAGCGGTGTGTACATTAACAACAGGTCAGGACTAAATACTGTAGCTTAGCATAGCGGTGTGTACATTAACAGCAGGTCAGGACAAATTACTGTAGCTTAGCATAGCGGTGTGTACATTAACAGCAGGTCAGGACTAATTACTGTAGCTTAGCATAGCGGTGTGTACATTAACAGCAGGTCAGGACTAATTACTGTAGCTTAGCATAGCGGTGTGTACATTAACAGCAGGTCAGGACTAATTACTGTAGCTTAGCATAGCGGTGTGTACATTAACAACAGGTCAGGACTAATTACTGTAGCTTAGCATAGCGGTGTGTACATTAACAGCAGGTCAGGACTAATTACTGTAGCTTAGCATAGCGTTGTGTACATTAACAGCAGGTCAGGACTAATTACTGTAGCTTAGCATAGCGGTGTGTACATTAACAGCAGGTCAGGACTAATTACTGTAGCTTAGCATAGCGGTGTGTACATTAACAGCAGGTCAGGACTAATTACTGTAGCTTAGCATAGCGGTGTCTATGTACATAAACATCTCGTGGTTCACTTAGAAAAAGAACAGACAGCTATCAGATGACACGCTGCTAATACCTGCAGAGAGGGGTGTGTGTGTTAATACCCTGCAGAGAGGGGTGTGTGTGTTAATACCCTGTAGAGAGGAGGTGTGTGTGTGTGTTAATACCCTGCAGAGAGGTGGTGTGTGTGTGTTAATACCCTGTAGAGAGGAGGTGTGTGTGTGTGTTAATACCCTGCAGAGAGGTGGTGTGTGTGTGTTAATCCCCTGTAGAGAGGTGGTGTGTGTGTTAATACCCTGTAGAGGGGTGTGTGTTTTAATACCCTGCAGAGAGGAGGTGTGTGTGTGTGTTAATACCCTGTAGAGAGGGTGTGTGTTTTAATACCCTGCAGAGAGGAGGTGTGTGTGTTAATACCCTGCAGAGAGGAGGTGTGTGTGTGTGTTAATACCCTGCAGAGAGGAGGTGTGTGTGTGTTAATACCCTGCAGAGAGGAGGTGTGTGTGTGTTAATACCCTGTAGAGAGGTGTGTGTGTGTGTTAATACCCTGCAGAGAGGAGGTGTGTGTGTTAATACCCTGTGGAGGAGGAGGTGTGTGTGTGTGTTAATACCCTGCAGAGAGGAGGTGTGTGTGTTAATACCCTGTAGAGAGGGGTGTGTGTTTTAATACCCTGCAGAGAGGAGATGTGTGTGTGTGTTAATACCCTGCAGAGAGGAGGTGTGTGTGTTAATACCCTGTAGAGAGGGGTGTGTGTGGTAATACCCTGTAGAGAGGAGGTATGTGTTAATACCCTGTAGAGAGGGGTGTGTGTGTTAATACCCTGTAGAGAGGAGGTGTGTGTGTTAATACCCTGTAGAAAGGAGGTGTGTGTGTGTTAATACCCTGTAGAGAGGTGTGTGTGTGTGTGTGTGTGTTAATACCCTGTAGAGAGGAGATGTGTGTGTGTGTGTGTTAATACCCTGTAGAGAGGAGGTGTGTGTGTGTGTTAATACCCTGTAGAGAGGAGTGTGTGTGTTAATACCCTGTAGAGAGGAGTGTGTGTGTGTGTGTGTGTTAATACCCTGTAGAGAGGAGGTGTGTGTGTGTGTTAATACCCTGTAGAGAGGAGATGTGTGTGTGTGTGTGTTAATACCCTGTAGAGAGGAGGTGTGTGTGTGTGTGTGTTAATACCCTGTAGAGAGGAGGTGTGTGTGTGTGTGTGTGTGTTAATACCCTGTAGAGAGGAGGTGTGTGTGTGTGTGTGTTAATACCCTGTAGAGAAAGACGAGCTCGTGCAGGAGCATGCCTCTTAGTGTTTATGTACACCATCAGGTCTTTGATGATCATTGTGGGCCCTGGACGCTCCGACGCACACAACAGAAAGACATTTACAACTGTGCTGTGATCTGATCTGGCAGCGTGACTCAACTCGTATTAACTGCCTGGCAACATTGAAGCATCGTTAAACCACAAGAAGTCAGGAAGCTTCAACCTGGACATAAGTCTCTGGCTCAAACCTGGGACAAAAAGGCATGTAGCCATAGCGTTTGGCACCGATTTCAGATTTTTAATTAAAAGATGTCCTCCAGTGTAAAATATATATATATATATACTGGGATATACTATCTGACTAGGTATATATATATATATAAAGGGATATACTATCTGACTAGGTATATATATATATACTGGGATATACTATCTGACTAGGTATATATATACTGGGATATACTATCTGATTAGGTATATATATATATATATATAATGGGATATACTATCTGATCAGGTATATATATATATATATAGTATATCCCAGTATATATATATATATATATATATATATATATATATATATATATATACTGGGATATACTATCTGACTAGGTATATATATACTGGGATATACTATCTGACTAGATATATATATATACTGGGATACACTATCTGACTAGGTATATATATATATATATATATATATATATATATATATATATACTGGGATACACTATCTGACTAGATATATATATATACTGGGATACACTATCTGACTAGGTATATATATATATATATATATATACTGGGATATACTATCTGACCAGGTATATATATATATATATATATATATATATATATATACTGTGATATACTATCTGACTAGGTATATATATATATATATATATATATATATATATATATATATATATCTATATACTGGGATATACTATCTGACTAGGTATATATATATATATATACTGTGAAATACTATCTGACTAGGTATATATATATATACTGGGATATACTATCTGACTAGGTATATATATATATATATATATATACTATGAAATACTATCTGACTAGGTATATATATATATATACTGGGATATACTATCTGACTAGGTATATATATATATATATATATATATATATATATATATATATATATATATATATACTGGGATATACTATCTGATTAGGTATATATATATATCTATATACTGGGATATACTATCTGACTAGGTATATATATATATATATATATATATATATACTGGGATATACTATCTGACTAGGTATATATATATATATACTGTGATATACTATCTGACTAGGTATATATATATATATATATATATATATATATATATACTGGGATATACTCTCTGACTAGGTATATATATATATATATACTGGGATATACTATCTGACTAGGTATATACATACTGGGATATACTATCCCAAGTATAAATACAGGAAAGCAAAAATATATTAAAAGGGAAAAAAAATTGTTTTGAACAAAATAGTGCAAACTTCAAAGGGATACCTAGTCAGATGTACAACCCAGCAGCATTGCAGTTCTTGACAAACCGGTGTGCCTGGTACCTACTACCATACCCTGTTCAAAGACACTGAAATATTTTGTCTTGTCCGTTCACCCTCTGAATGGCACACATACACAATCCATCTCTCAATTGTCTCAAGGCTTAAAAATCCTTCTTTAACCAGTCTTCTCTCCTTCATCTACACTGATTGAAGTGGATTTAAAAGGTGACATCACTAAGGGATCATAGCTTTCACCTGGATTCACCTGGTCAGTCTATGTCATGGAAAGATCAGGTGTTCCTAATGTTTTGTGTTCATGTTTACTACGACAGCAGGAGGGGAAAAACAACTTTATGAGTCTGTCTGTCAGCCCAATACAATAACCTACAGAATATATAGAGAGGACGGATGGAGAAGGTCTGGCGGAGGTCATGAACCATCCCAAAAATACATCTGTGACCGAGAAGGAAGCTTTAACTTGTGATTGAAAATGATTCGGTATGTTTTCGCTGCTGCACCTTGAATCAAAGCTTCCATCTCCCGGTGTGTGTCGTACTCAAGACATTACAGGCATATCAGAGGACGCCTGTGCTAAAGGATTAACAGGACCCCTGGAGTTACCAAGCACAAATGGGGTGATTGTCTCCACATGGGAAACAGTATCTACCCCTGTACTTCAGCTTAATACACACTACACTAACACACTACACTAACACACTACACTAACACACTACACTAACACACTACACTAACGCACTACACTAACGCACTACACTAACGCACTACACTAACGCACTACACTAACGCACTACACTAACGCACTACACTAACACACTACACTAACACACTACACTAACACACTACACTAACACATTACACTAACACACTACATTAACACACTACACTAACACACTACATTAACACACTACACTAACACACTACACTAACACACTACACTAACACACTACACTAACACACTACACTAACACACTACACTAACACACTACACTAACACACTACACTAACACACTACACTAACACACTACACTAACACACTACACTAACACACTACACTAACACACTACATTAACGCACTACATTAACGCACTACACTAACGCACTACACTAACGCACTACACTAACGCACTACACTAACGCACTACACTAACGCACTACACTAACGCACTACACTAACGCACTACACTAACCCACTACATTAACACACTACACTAACACACTACACTAACACACTACACTAACACACTACATTAACACACTACACTAACACACTAACACACTACACTAACACACTACATTAACACACTACACTAACACACTACACTAACACACTACACTAACACACTACATTAACACACTGCACTAACACACTACACTAACACACTACACTAACACACTACACTAACACACTACACTAACACACTACATTAACACACTACACTAACACACTACACTAACACACTACGCTAACACACTACGCTAACACACTACACTAACACACTACACTAACACACTACATTAACACACTACACTAACACACTACATTAACACACTACACTAACACACTACACTAACACACTACGCTAACGCACTACGCTAACACACTACGCTAACACACTACACTAACACACTACATTAACGCACTACACTAACGCACTACGCTAACGCACTACGCTAACGCACTACGCACTACACTAACACACTACATTAACACACTACATTAACACACTACACTAACGCACTACGCTACCGCACTACGCTAACGCACTACACTAACGCACTACACTAACGCACTACATTAACGCACTACACTAACGCACTACACTAACACACTACACTAACACACTACACTAACACACTACACTAACACACTACATTAACACACTACACTAACACACTACACTAACACACTACACTAACACACTACACTAACGCACTACATTAACACACTACATTAACACACTACACTAACACACTACACTAACACACTACACTAACACACTACATTAACACACTACACTAACACACTACACTAACACACTACACTAACACACTACACTAACACACTACATTAACACACTACATTAACACACTACATTAACACACTACATTAACACACTACACTAACACACTACACTAACACACTACACTAACACACTACACTAACACACTACACTAACACACTAACACACTACACTAACACACTACACTAACACACTACACTAACACACTAACACACTACACTAACGCACTACACTAACGCACTACACTAACACACTACACTAACACTACACTAACACACTACACTAACACACTACGCTAACACACTACGCTAACACACTACGCTAACGCACTACATTAACGCACTACACTAACGCACTACGCTAACACACTACGCTAACGCACTACACTAACACACTACACTAACACACTACATTAACACACTACACTAACGCACTACGCTAACGCACTACGCTAACGCACTACGCACTACACTAACACACTACACTAACACACTACACTAACACACTACACTAACACACTACATTAACACACTACATTAACACACTACATTAACACACTACACTAACACACTACACTAACACACTACACTAACACACTACATTAACACACTACATTAACGCACTACACTAACGCACTACACTAACGCAATACACTAACACACTACACTAACACACTACATTAACACACTACATTAACACACTACACTAACGCACTACACTAACACACTACATTAACACACTACACTAACACACTACACTAACACACTACACTAACACACTACACTAACACACTACACTAACACACTACACTAACACACTACACTAACACACTACATTAACACACTACATTAACACACTACACTAACACACTACACTAACACACTACATTAACACACTACACTAACACACTACACTAACACACTACACTAACACACTAACACACTACACTAACACACTACACTAACACACTACACTAACACACTACACTAACACACTAACACACTACACTAACGCACTACACTAACGCACTACACTAACACACTACACTAACACTACACTAACACACTACACTAACACACTACGCTAACACACTACGCTAACACACTACGCTAACGCACTACATTAACGCACTACACTAACGCACTACGCTAACACACTACGCTAACGCACTACACTAACACACTACACTAACACACTACATTAACACACTACACTAACGCACTACGCTAACGCACTACGCTAACGCACTACGCACTACACTAACGCACTACACTAACACACTACATTAACACACTACATTAACGCACTACACTAACGCACTACGCTACCGCAACACACTACACTAACACACTACATTAACACACTACACTAACGCACTACACTAACGCACTACGCTAACGCACTACACTAACGCACTACGCTAACACACTACGCTAAGGCACTACACTAACACACTACACTAACGCACTACGCTAAGGCACTACACTAACAACTAACACACTACACTAACACACTACATTAACACTTTTAGACCTGGGTATTGGTTGGCGTCAATTGGTGCCTAACTACTGGTCTGCGTTGACACTGGCGGGATGACTGTAGTACAATGGTAGGACAATGGTGGGATGACTGTAGTACAATGGTAGGACAATGGCGGGATGACTGTAGTACAATGGTAGGACAATGGCGGGATGACTGTAGTACAATGGTAGGACAATGGCGGGATGACTGTAGTACAATGGTAGGACAATGGCGGGATGACTGTAGTACAATGGTAGGACAATGGTGGGATGACTGTAGTACAATGGTAGGACAATGGTGGGATACTACGGCAGGACGACAGCAGTACGATGACAGGACGACGGTAGGATGACAGTAGGCCGGAGCCAGGGTTCGGGGCTCACCTGTGGGTTGTTGGCCTCGGCCAGCTTGCACTGTCTCAGGAACAGTTTGAGGTTACCCCAGTCCATATAGGGCAGGAGTACCATAGGCTTCTCTCCTTCCTCTGTACACACATGACAGATGGGGAGCAGGTTCCTGGAGGACAGGACAACTGGGAGGTTAATAGGAAATAGGTAGGAGAGATAGGGAGGGCAAATACTGCACATATCAACTAGTCTATCTGATAATAGAAGCGAGAGAGCAAGATAACACACTACTACAATGACACGGATCCAGGTGTTTCTGGGGGGGGGGCATAGCCTTGCTATTGAGAAAGGCCGCCGTAGGCAGACATGGCTCTCAAGAGAAGACAGGCTATGTGCTCACTGCCCACAAAATGAGGTGGGAACTGAGCTGCACTTCCTAACCTCCTGCCCAATGTATGACCATATTAGAGAGACATATTTCCCTCAGATTACACAGATCCACAAAGAATTCGAAAACAAACAAACTCCCATATCTACTGGGTGACATCACAGTGTGACATCACAGCAGCAAGATTTGTGACCTGTTGCCACAAGAAAAGGGCAACCAGTGAAGAACAAACACCATTGTAAATACAACCCATATTTATGCTTATTTATTTTATCTTGTGTCCTTTACCATTTTTACATTGCTAAAACACTGTATATATATATATATATAATATGACATTTGTAATGTCTTTATTATTTTGGAACTTCTGTATGTGTAATGTTTACTGTTCATTTTTTTAATGTTTATTTCACTTTTGTTTATTCATCTATTGCACTTGCAATATAAAAAAATATGTTTCCCATGCCAATAAAGCCTCTTAAATTTAAATTAAGGAGGAAGCTTAATTGGAGAGCACTGTGACCACCTGACCTCGGGAAAGGAAAGAGGAAGGTGTGGGCCCAGCGTGAGGAACTGACAAAGCTTTCACAGAATCACACACGTGGGGCGGTAATAAGATACGCGTATCACAGACGGATGAAGACCATCATGGAAATAAAATCACTGTCAAAATAGGTTAACATACATTAACATAAGCCTACATTCATTTTGGGGCGGCAGGGTAGCCTAGTGGTTAGAGCGTTGGACTAGCAACCGAAAGGTTGACCCACTGTTCCTTGGCCTGTTAACCCACTGTTCCTAGGCCAGTTAACCCACTGTTCCTAGGCCAGTTAACCCACTGTTCCTAGGCCAGTTAACCCACTGTTCCTAGGCCAGTTAACCCACTGTTCCTAGGCCAGTTAACCCACTGTTCCTAGGCCAGTTAACCCACTGTTCCTAGGCCAGTTAACCCACTGTTCCTAGGCCAGTTAACCCACTGTTCCTAGGCCAGTTAACCCACTGTTCCTAGACCAGTTAACCCACTGTTCCTAGACCAGTTAACCCACTGTTCCTAGACCAGTTAACCCACTGTTCCTAGACCAGTTAACCCACTGTTCCTAGACCAGTTAACCCACTGTTCCTAGACCAGTTAACCCACTGTTCCTAGACCAGTTAACCCACTGTTCCTAGACCAGTTAACCCACTGTTCCTAGGCCAGTTAACCCAGTGTTCCTAGGTCAGTTAACCCACTGTTCCTAGGCCAGTTAACCCACTGTTCCTAGGCCAGTTAACCCACTGTTCCTAGGCCAGTTAACCCACTGTTCCTAGACCAGTTAACCCACTGTTCCTAGGCAGTTAGGCCGTCATTGTAAATAATAATTTGTTCTTAAACTAGTTAAATAAAGGTAAAAAACATTTTTGGGATTTTATTAATTTGTATTAACTTTGTTTTTATTATTATTTTTAACTTAATTTTAACGTGTATAAACTTGACCTAACAGCAGGAGTGTTTACTAATGATTCTAACTTAGTCTATTAAACGTTCTACGTCTCCTCCTCTTTCCAACTGGCCTCTGATGCTCCAGCAGCTATCTGCTAGAGGTGTAGAGTGATGCTGGAGCAGCTATCTGCTAGAGGTGTAGAGTGATGCTGGAGCAGCTGTCTGCTAGAGGTGTAGAGTGATGCTCCAGCAGCTATCTGCTAGAGGTGTAGAGTGATGCTCCAGCAGCTATCTGCTAGATGTGTAGAGTGATGCTGGAGCAGCTATCTGCTAGAGGTGTAGAGTGATGCTGGAGAAGTATCTGCTAGAGGTGTAGAGTGATGCTGGAGCAGCTATCTGCTAGAGGTGTAGAGTGATGCTGGAGCAGCTATCTGCTAGAGGTGTAGAGTGATGCTGGAGCAGCTGTCTGCTAGAGGTGTAGAGTGATGCTGGAGCAGCTATCTGCTAGAGGTGTAGAGTGATGCTGGAGCAGCTATCTGCTAGAGGTGTAGAGTGATGCTGGAGCAGCTATCTGCTAGAGGTGTAGAGTGATGCTCCAGCAGCTATCTGCTAGAGGTGTAGAGTGATGCTGGAGCAGCTGTCTGCTAGAGGTGTAGAGTGATGCTGGAGCAGCTATCTGCTAGAGGTGTAGAGTGATGCTCCAGCAGCTATCTGCTAGAGGTGTAGAGTGATGCTGGAGCAGCTATCTGCTAGAGGTGTAGAGTGATGCTGGAGCAGCTATCTGCTAGAGGTGTAGAGTGATGCTGGAGCAGCTATCTGCTAGAGGTGTAGAGTGATGCTGGAGCAGCTGTCTGCTGGAGGTGTAGAGTGATGCTCCAGCAGCTATCTGCTAGAGGTGTAGAGTGATGCTGGAGCAGCTATCTGCTAGAGGTGTAGAGTGATGCTGGAGCAGCTATCTGCTAGAGGTGTAGAGTGATGCTGGAGCAGCTATCTGCTAGAGGTGTAGAGTGATGCTGGAGCAGCTATCTGCTAGAGGTGTAGAGTGATGCTGGAGCAGCTATCTGCTAGATGTGTAGAGTGATGCTGGAGCAGCTGTCTGCTAGAGGTGTAGAGTGATGCTGGAGCAGCTGTCTGCTAGAGGTGTAGAGTGATGCTCCAGCAGCTATCTGCTAGAGGTGTAGAGTGATGCTCCAGCAGCTATCTGCTAGATGTGTAGAGTGATGCTGGAGCAGCTATCTGCTAGAGGTGTAGAGTGATGCTGGAGCAGCTGTCTGCTAGAGGTGTAGAGTGATGCTGGAGCAGCTATCTGCTAGAGGTGTAGAGTGATGCTGGAGCAGCTATCTGCTAGAGGTGTAGAGTGATGCTGGAGCAGCTGTCTGCTAGAGGTGTAGAGTGATGCTGGAGCAGCTATCTGCTAGAGGTGTAGAGTGATGCTGGAGCAGCTATCTGCTAGAGGTGTAGAGTGATGCTGGAGCAGCTGTCTGCTAGAGGTGTAGAGTGATGCTGGAGCAGCTATCTGCTAGAGGTGTAGAGTGATGCTGGAGCAGCTATCTGCTAGAGGTGTAGAGTGATGCTGGAGCAGCTATCTGCTAGAGGTGTAGAGTGATGCTGGAGCAGCTATCTGCTAGAGGTGTAGAGTGATGCTGGAGCAGCTATCTGCTAGAGGTGTAGAGTGATGATGCTGGAGCAGCTATCTGCTAGAGGTGTAGAGTGATGCTGGAGCAGCTATCTGCTAGAGGTGTAGAGTGATGCTGGAGCAGCTATCTGCTAGAGGTGTAGAGTGATGCTGGAGCAGCTATCTGCTAGAGGTGTAGAGTGATGCTGGAGCAGCTATCTGCTAGAGGTGTAGAGTGATGCTGGAGCAGCTATCTGCTAGAGGTGTAGAGTGATGCTGGAGCAGCTGTCTGCTAGAGGTGTAGAGTGATGCTGGAGCAGCTATCTGCTAGAGGTGTAGAGTGATGCTGGAGAAGCTATCTGCTAGAGGTGTAGAGTGATGCTGGAGCAGCTATCTGCTAGAGCAGCTATCTGCTAGAGGTGTAGAGTGATGCTGGAGCAGCTATCTGCTAGAGGTGTAGAGTGATGCTGGAACAGCTATCTGCTAGATGTGTAGAGTGATGCTGGAGCAGCTATCTGCTAGAGGTGTAGAGTGATGCTGGATCAGCTATCTGCTAGAGGTGTAGAGTGATGCTGGATCAGCTATCTGCTAGAGGTGTAGAGTGATGCTGGAGCAGCTATCTGCTAGATGTGTAGAGTGATGCTGGAGCAGCTGTCTGCTAGAGGTGTAGAGTGATGCTGGAGCAGCTATCTGCTAGATGTGTAGAGTAATGCTCCAGCAGCTATCTCCTAGATGTGTAGAGTGATGCTGGAGCAGCTATCTGCTAGAGGTGTAGAGTGATGCTGGAGCAGCTATCTGCTAGAGGTGTAGAGTGATGCTGGAGCAGCTATCTGCTAGATGTGTAGAGTGATGCTGGAGCAGCTATCTGCTAGAGGTGTAGAGTGATGCTGGAGCAGCTATCTGCTAGATGTGTAGAGGTGTAGAGTGATGCTGGAGAAGCTATCTGCTAGAGGTGTAGAGTGATGCTGGAGCAGCTATCTGCTAGAGGTGTAGAGTGATGCTGGAGCAGCTATCTGCTAGAGGTGTAGAGTGATGCTGGAGCAGCTATCTGCTAGAGGTGTAGAGTGATGCTGGAACAGCTATCTGCTAGATGTGTAGAGTGATGCTGGAGCAGCTATCTGCTAGAGGTGTAGAGTGATGCTGGATCAGCTATCTGCTAGAGGTGTAGAGTGATGCTGGAGCAGCTATCTGCTAGAGGTGTAGAGTGATGCTGGGGTAGCTGTCTGCTAGAGGTGTAGAGTGATGCTGGAGCAGCTATCTGCTAGAGGTGTAGAGTGATGCTGGAGAAGCTATCTGCTAGATGTGTAGAGTGATGCTGGAGCAGCTATCTGCTAGAGGTGTAGAGTGATGCTGGAGCAGCTATCTGCTAGAGGTGTAGAGTGATGCTGGAGTAGCTATCTGCTAGAGGTGTAGAGTGATGCTGGAGCAGCTATCTGCTAGAGGTGTAGAGTGATGCTGGAGCAGCTATCTGCTAGAGGTGTAGAGTGATGCTGGAGCAGCTGTCTGCTAGAGGTGTAGAGTGATGCTGGAGCAGCTATCTGCTAGATGTGTAGAGTGATGCTGGAGCAGCTGTCTGCTAGAGGTGTAGAGTGATGCTGGAGCAGCTATCTGCTAGATGTGTAGAGTGATGCTGGAGCAGCTGTCTGCTGGAGGTGTAGAGTGATGCTGGAGCAGCTATCTGCTAGAGGTGTAGAGTGATGCTGGAGAAGCTATCTGCTAGATGTGTAGAGTGATGCTGGAGCAGCTATCTGCTAGATGTGTAGAGTAATGCTCCAGCAGCTATCTGCTAGAGGTGTAGAGTGATGCTGGAGCAGCTATCTGCTAGATGTGTAGAGTGATGCTGGAGCAGCTATCTGCTAGAGGTGTAGAGTGATGCTGGAGCAGCTATCTGCTAGAGGTGTAGAGTGATGCTGGAGCAGCTATCTGCTAGAGGTGTAGAGTGATGCTTGAGCAGCTATCTGCTAGAGGTGTAGAGTGATGCTGGAACAGCTATCTGCTAGATGTGTAGAGTGATGCTGGAGAAGCTATCTGCTAGAGGTGTAGAGTGATGCTGGATCAGCTATCTGCTAGAGGTGTAGAGTGATGCTGGAGCAGCTATCTGCTAGAGGTGTAGAGTGATGCTGGAGCAGCTGTCTGCTAGAGGTGTAGAGTGATGCTGGAGCAGCTATCTGCTAGAGGTGTAGAGTGATGCTGGAGAAGCTATCTGCTAGATGTGTAGAGTGATGCTGGAGCAGCTATCTGCTAGAGGTGTAGAGTGATGCTGGAGCAGCTATCTGCTAGAGGTGTAGAGTGATGATGCTGGAGCAGCTATCTGCTAGAGGTGTAGAGTGATGCTGGAGCAGCTATCTGCTAGAGGTGTAGAGTGATGCTGGAGCAGCTATCTGCTAGATGTGTAGAGTGATGCTGGAACAGCTATCTGCTAGATGTGTAGAGTGATGCTGGAGCAGCTATCTGCTAGATGTGTAGAGTGATGCTGGAACAGCTATCTGCTAGATGTGTAGAGTGATGCTGGAGCAGCTATCTGCTAGAGGTGTAGAGTGATGCTGGATCAGCTATCTGCTAGATGTGTAGATTGATGCTGGAGCAGCTATCTGCTAGATGTGTAGAGTGATGCTGGAGAAGCTATCTGCTAGATGTGTAGAGGTGTAGAGTGATGCTGGAGCAGCTATCTGCTAGATGTGTAGAGGTGTAGAGTGATGCTGGAGCAGCTATCTGCTAGATGTGTAGAGTGATGCTGGAGCAGCTATCTGCTAGAGGTGTAGAGTGATGCTGGATCAGCTATCTGCTAGAGGTGTAGAGTGATGCTGGATCAGCTATCTGCTAGATGTGTAGAGTGATGCTGGAGCAGCTATCTGCTAGATGTGTAGAGTGATGCTGGAGCAGCTATCTGCTAGAGGTGTAGAGTGATGCTGGAGCAGCTATCTGCTAGAGGTGTAGAGTGATGCTGGAGCAGCTATCTGCTAGATGTGTAGAGTGATGCTGGAGCAGCGATCTGCTAGAGGTGTAGAGTGATGCTGGAACAGCTATCTGCTAGATGTGTAGAGTGATGCTGGAGCAGCTATCTGCTAGATGTGTAGAGTGATGCTGGAGCAGCTATCTGCTAGATGTGTAGAGTGATGCTGGAGAAGCTATCTGCTAGAGGTGTAGAGTGATGCTGGAGCAGCTATCTGCTAGATGTGTAGAGTGATGCTGGAGCAGCTATCTGCTAGATGTGTAGAGTGATGCTGGAGAAGCTATCTGCTAGATGTGTAGAGGTGTAGAGTGATGCTGGAGCAGCTATCTGCTAGATGTGTAGAGGTGTAGAGTGATGCTGGAGCAGCTATCTGCTAGATGTGTAGAGTGATGCTGGAACAGCTATCAGCTAGATGTGTAGAGTGATGCTGGAGAAGCTATCTGCTAGATGTGTAGAGTGATGCTGGAGCAGCTATCTGCTAGATGTGTAGAGTGACGCTGGAGAAGCTATCTGCTAGATGTGTAGAGTGACGCTGGAGAAGCTATCTGCTAGATGTGTAGAGTGACGCTGGAGAAGCTATCTGCTAGATGTGTAGATGTGTAGAGTGATGCTGGAGCAGCTATCTGCTAGATGTGTAGAGTGATGCTGGAGCAGCTATATGCTGGACGTGTAGAGTGATGCTGGAGCAGCTATCAGCTAGATGTGTAGAGTGATGCTGGAGCAGCTATCTGCTAGATGTGTAGAGTGATCTGGAGCAGCTATCTGCTAGAGGTGTAGAGGTGTAGGTGAGTGATAGGGGACGCAGAGAGAAGCAGGTGAGTGGGGGTGGTAGGGGATGCAGAGAGAAGCAGGTGAGTGGGGGTGGTAGGGGACACAGAGAGAGGCAGGTGAGTGGTAGGGGACACAGAGAGAAGCAGGTGAGTGGTAGGGGATGCAGAGAGAAGCAGGTGAGTGGGGGTGGTAGGAGACGCAGAGAGAAGCAAGTGAGTGGGGGTTGGTAGGGGACGCAGAGAGAAGCAGGTGAGTGGGGGTGGTAGGGGACGCAGAGAGAAGCAGGTGAGTGGTAGGGGATGCAGAGAGAAGCAGGTGAGTGGTAGGGACGCAGAGAGAAGCAGGTGAGTGGTAGGGGACACAGAGAGAAGCAAGTGAGTGGGGTTTGGTAGGGGACGCAGAGAGAAGCAGGTGAGTGGGGGCTGGTAGGGGACGCAGAGAGAAGCAGGTGAGTGGGGGGCTGGTATGGGACACAGAGAGAAGCAGGTGAGTGGTAGGGGATGCAGAGAGAAGCAGGTGAGTGGGGGCTGGTAGGGGACGCAGAGAGAAGCAGGTGAGTGATAGGGGACGCAGAGAGAAGCAAGTGAGTGGGGGGTAGTAGGGGACGGAGAGAGAAGCAGGTGAGTGGGGGGCTGGCAGGGGACGCAGAGAGAAGCAGATGAGTGGGGGGCTGGTAGGGGACGCAAAGAGTAGCAGGTGAGTGGGGGGGTGGGTAGGGGACGCAGAGAGAAGCAGGTGAGTGGGGGTGGTAGGGGACGCAGAGAGAAGCAGGTGAGTGGGGGTGGTAGGGGACGCAGAGAGAAGCAGGTGAGTGGGGGGTGGTAGGGGCGCAGAAGCAGGTGAGTGGGGGCTGGTAGGGGACGCAGAGAGAAGCAGGTGAGTGGGGGCTGGTAGGCGACGCAGAGAGAAGCAGGTGAGTGGGGGTGGTAGGGGACGCAGAGAGAAGCAAGTGAGTGGTGGGCTGGTAGGGGACGCAGAGAGAAGCAGGTGAGGGGACACAGAGAGAAGCAGGTGAGTGGTAGGGGACGCAGAGAGAAGCAGGTGAGGGGACACAGAGAGAAGCAAGTGAGTGGGGGCTGGTAGGGGACGCAGAGAGAAGCAGGTGAGTGGGGGACACAGAGAGAAGCAGGTGAGTGGTAGGGGATGCAGAGAGAAGCAGGTGAGGGGACACAGAGAGAAGCAAGTGAGTGGGGGCTGGTAGGGGACACAGAGAGAAGCAGGTGAGTGGGGGCTGGTAGGGGACGCAGAGAGAAGCAGGTGAGTGGGGGGCTGGTATGGGACACAGAGAGAAGCAGGTGAGTGGTAGGGGATGCAGAGAGAAGCAGGTGAGTGGGGGCTGGTAGGGGACGCAGAGAGAAGCAGGTGAGTGATAGGGGATGCAGAGAGAAGCAAGTGAGTGGGGGGTAGTAGGGGACGGAGAGAGAAGCAGGTGAGTGGGGGGGCTGGCAGGGGACGCAGAGAGAAGCAGATGAGTGGGGGCTGGTAGGGGACGCAAAGAGTAGCAGGTGAGTGGGGGGTGGGTAGGGGACGCAGAGAGAAGAAGGTGAGTGGGGGTGGTAGGGGACGCAGAGAGAAGCAGGTGAGTGGGGGTGGTAGGGGACGCAGAGAGAAGCAGGTGAGTGGGGGTGGTAGGGGGCGCAGAGAGAAGCAAGTGAGTGGGGGCTGGTAGGGGACGCAGAGAGAAGCAGGTGAGTGGGGGCTGGTAGGCGACGCAGAGAGAAGCAGGTGAGTGGGGGTGGTAGGGGACGCAGAGAGAAGCAAGTGAGTGGGGGCTGGTAGGGGACGCAGAGAGAAGCAGGTGAGTGGGGGACACAGAGAGAAGCAGGTGAGTGGGGGCTGGTAGGGGACGCAGAGAGAAGCAGGTGAGTGGGGGGTGGTAGGGGACGCAGAGAGAAGCAGGTGAGTGGGGGCTGGTAGGGGACGCAGAGAGAAGCAGGTGAGTGGGGGGACACAGAGAGAAGCAGGTGAGTGGGGGGTGGTAGGGGCGCAGAGAGAAGCAAGTGAGTGGGGGCTGGTAGGGGACGCAGAGAGAAGCAGGTGAGTGGGGGCTGGTAGGCGACGCAGAGAGAAGCAGGTGAGTGGGGGTGGTAGGGGACGCAGAGAGAAGCAAGTGAGTGGTGGGCTGGTAGGGGACGCAGAGAGAAGCAGGTGAGGGACACAGAGAGAAGCAGGTGAGTGGTAGGGGACGCAGAGAGAAGCAGGTGAGGGGACACAGAGAGAAGCAAGTGAGTGGGGGCTGGTAGGGGACGCAGAGAGAAGCAGGTGAGTGGGGGGGGGACACAGAGAGAAGCAGGTGAGTGGTAGGGGACGCAGAGAGAAGCAGGTGAGGGGACACAGAGAGAAGCAAGTGAGTGGGGGGCTGGTAGGGGACACAGAGAGAAGCAGGTGAGTGGGGGCTGGTAGGGGACGCAGAGAGAAGCAGGTGAGTGGGGGGCTGGTATGGGACACAGAGAGAAGCAGGTGAGTGGTAGGGGATGCAGAGAGAAGCAGGTGAGTGGGGGCTGGTAGGGGACGCAGAGAGAAGCAGGTGAGTGATAGGGGATGCAGAGAGAAGCAAGTGAGTGGGGGGGGTAGTAGGGGACGGAGAGAGAAGCAGGTGAGTGGGGGGGCTGGCAGGGGACGCAGAGAGAAGCAGATGAGTGGGGGGCTGGCAGGGGACGCAAAGAGTAGCAGGTGAGTGGGGGGGTGGGTAGGGGACGCAGAGAGAAGAAGGTGAGTGGGGGTGGTAGGGGACGCAGAGAGAAGCAGGTGAGTGGGGGCTGGTAGGCGACGCAGAGAGAAGCAGGTGAGTGGGGGGGTGGTAGGGGACGCAGAGAGAAGCAAGTGAGTGGGGGGCTGGTAGGGGACGCAGAGAGAAGCAGGTGAGTGGGGGGACACAGAGAGAAGCAGGTGAGTGGGGGCTGGTAGGGGACGCAGAGAGAAGCAGGTGAGTGGGGGGTGGTAGGGGACGCAGAGAGAAGCAGGTGAGTGGGGGCTGGTAGGGGACGCAGAGAGAAGCAGGTGAGTGGGGGGACACAGAGAGAAGCAGGTGAGTGGGGGCTGGTAGGGGACGCAGAGAGAAGCAGGTGAGTGGGGGCTGGTAGGCGACGCAGAGAGAAGCAGGTGAGTGGGGGTGGTAGGGGACGCAGAGAGAAGCAAGTGAGTGGTGGGCTGGTAGGGGACACAGAGAGAAGCAGGTGAGTGGTAGGGGATGCAGAGAGAAGCAGGTGAGTGGTAGGGGGACGCAGAGAGAAGCAGGTGAGGGGACACAGAGAGAAGCAGGTGAGTGGTAGGGGACGCAGAGAGAAGCAGGTGAGGGGACACAGAGAGAAGCAAGTGAGTGGGGGCTGGTAGGGGACACAGAGAGAAGCAGGTGAGTGGGGGGACACAGAGAGAAGCAGGTGAGTGGGGGCTGGTAGGGGACGCAGAGAGAAGCAGGTGAGTGGGGGGGACACAGAGAGAAGCAGGTGAGTGGGGGCTGGTAGGGGACGCAGAGAGAAGCAGGTGAGTGGGGGGTGGTAGGGGACGCAGAGAGAAGCAGGTGAGTGGGGGCTGGTAGGGGACGCAGAGAGAAGCAGGTGAGTGGGGGACACAGAGAGAAGCAGGTGAGTGGGGGCTGGTAGGGGACGCAGAGAGAAGCAGGTGAGTGGGGGGGTGGTAGGGGACGCAGAGAGAAGCAGGTGAGTGGGGGGTGGTAGGGGACGCAGAGAGAAGCAGGTGAGTGGGGGTGGTAGGGGACGCACAGAGAAGCAGGTGAGTGGGGGGTGGTAGGGGATGCAGATACCTGATTACAGCTGCCACACCTGATATGTGCATGATTGTGAAGTGGATATGATTGGATCTGCTCATACAAGAGACTAGTGGCAGTTGCTTAAATTCAACTGGACGCATCAACCAAACTGACTTTATAATCATTATAGCAGGTTCTTTAGATGGGTAGGGCTAAAAAGTCGATACTATCATATAAACTGTACTACGGTATACTAAAACGTTCATAAGTATCGTGACATTTTGTGATATTGCAGTGTTTCCGGTATATCGTGAAACACTACAACAGACATGAGAAACAATACAATTAGTTAACATCATTTAAACTAACATTCTACATTACCGTGGACATTATTGCATCACAATACCAGGCAGCCAATGAGCTTTGGGTTTTACCAGTCAAATTGCCAGGATTAGAGGTTCCAAGCCCTTTGGTTTTCATTCTATTTCTTGTGTGCTGCTGCATTGTTGTCTACCTTTCAGCCGCGGTAAACTGTATCGTCATGGCTAGAATGCTGTTTGAAGACCACGTTGGAAACAAGTGTTTTAATAATAAAAAATTATAATCCAAAAATGTATTAAAACAAATAACCTTTTTTTTTTTTATTTTTTTTTTTTACCCAAATAAATTCTGTTAAATTCAACCAATCAGTATCCAGGATCCAAACAATCTGTTTTATAATAATGTCATCTTCAGTGTGGAGAAATCTAGTAGGAACCCAGGGTCTATGGTCGTTTCCAGTACAGGGGAAAGTTGGTTGTTATGACCATAGCATTAGAATGAATGTGTGGGATGATGACAGTCATTGCTGAGCAGACAGCTGAAAGACAGTGGAATCATTGCATAACATACTGACTTCCTGTAAGGTATGGACTGCATGACATGTCAAAATAAACAAACAAGGAAGCTAGGGGCTATATTCAATGTGCGGGACAAAATTGAGGCTATGATTAAGAAGTTGGAGCTCTTCACTGTCTGCATTAACAAGAGGACTGGCCACCCCACATATGCTCTCTCTAATTCTCTCTTTCTTTCTCTCTCTCGGAGGACCTGAGCCCTAGGACCATGCCCCAGGACTACCTGACATGATGACTCCTTGCTGTCCCCAGTCCACCTGACCGTGCTGCTGCTCCAGTTTCAACTGTTCTGCCTTATTATTATTCGACCATACTGGTCATTTATGAACATTTGAACATCTTGGCCATGTTCTGTTATAATCTCCACCCGGCACAGCCAGAAGAGGACTGGCCACCCCACATAGCCTGGTTCCTCTCTAGGTTTCTTCCTAGGTTTTGGCCTTTCTAGGGAGTTTTCCTAGCCACCGTGCTTCTACACCTGCATTGCGTGCTGTTTGGGGTTTTAGGTCTGGGTTTCTGTACAGCACTTTGAGATATCAGCTGATGTACGAAGGGCTATATAAATACATTTGATTTGATTTGATTTGACAACACACAGGTCTTTCCATCATTGTATGATTTTTTTGTGTGTGCAAATGAACTCAAACTTACGGACAATGTCAAATGTGATATTGTGAAGCACCTGAGTGAGTTGGGTGAGCAAACAGACGACACAAACAACTGGATTCGTCATCCCTTTCATGCCCTGCCTCCAGTCCACCTACCGATATCTGAACAAGAGAGAATCATCGAAATCGCTACAAGCGGTTCTGTGAAATGTTTATTTAAAATCTCTTAGCCAGATTTCTGGATGGGGCTGCGCTCAGAGTATCCTGCCTTGGCAAATCGCGCTGTTAAGACACTGATGCCCTTTGCAACCACGTACCTATGTGTGAGTGGATTCTCGGCCCTCACAAGCATGAAAATGATTTAAGACTGAGACTCTCTCCAATACAACATTGCAGAGTTATGTGCATCCTTTCAAGCACACCCTTCTCATTAACTTGTGAGTTATTCGCAATTTTTGATGAACAAACAAGGTTTTATATGTAAGATGGTTAAATAAAGAGCAAAATTTGTGCCCTGGTCCTATAAGAGCTTGGTCACTTCCCACGAGCCGGATTGTGACAAAAACTCACTCATTCTTATGTTTAATAAATGTATCGTATAGTGTGTGTGTGGCAGGCTTACAATGATGGCAAAAAAACAATATTTGAGAGTGCGCTGACTCTGGTGCTAGAGGGGGTACAGCTGACCCTGGTGCTAGAGGGGGTACAGCTAGAGGTTGAATGTTTAAAGGGGTACGGGACTATAAAAAGTTTAGGAATCACTGGTCTATGGTACAGAAAGAGCAGGTATCCATCTGATCCTGTTGTGATGATTTGATCTGATTGATTACCTGTGATGAAGTCCTCGTAGTTTACAACTCTCCGTAAGCATCATGGTCACCTGCACCTCAGATGCATGGTCTAATGAACGAGAGAAGAGAGTGAAAGAGAGAAGGAAGGACAAAAAAGGAGAAGACGAGAGACTCAAGTTTAGTCGTAGAAATTCCACAGAGCATAAATCTGGGGATACGTTGCAGTTTTTAAAGAACTTAAAAACTTAAGTTTTGGAAAACAAACCCCAGAAAAAACAGTCCGTAGATAACTGGTGTAAGAGCCGTCTAAACCTTCTTGGCCAAGCTGAGCCATGAACATTCCTCCTGACCAAATCAAACACAATATCATTTATTTTGTATTTTTTAAAAGGTCATGTCACGGTCCAACAGCCCTCTTGACAACACCATTCTATATTCTCCTAGAACAGCACCAGTCAGTGCTTTCCTGTGAGCGTTTATATCATCTTTAGTTGGAAACAGTGAGACGCTCGATTGACCCTTGCCAACCTGCACAGAAGCCCAAGACCTGGGTTCTATCAGTATTTACAATCTTTCAATACATTTCCCAATTGGCTCTAGTCTGCCTGAAGTGTCAGAGGGGCGGGGTTTGAACCCTCATTCTATTGGTTCCATTGTGCCGGCTAAGTTCAATAAAGCCCAGATAAAAGTATTTGAAATGATTTTGAATACTTTTCGAACCCATATCTGCAGAGGGTCGTGCTAAATCTGGGAGAGAGGGAGTGGCCCTCTTTGGAAGCAGGCATGCTTCCTGCCCTCGGGGTCTGCTGGGAGGAAGAGGAGGAGGACAAATCAGGACCCGGGTATGGTTGGCATGGGGGTGGGCACATTGTTCATGGTCTGGTACCCACCCTGGATAAACATGGAATTGCTTGAGGAGCTGGAGGGCAAAGGTCAGCTGGGAGGGACACGTGAACCTGAGAACGTCTGTGGGAAAGAGAGACTGTGTGGACTGTGGTTTTAACTGGTTACCTGTTCTTCAACCTGCCAAGTGCTCACTGTATGGGGCAGTGGCGCACCGCAAAACATACACTTGTGCATTGATAACATTTTCTGGCACCTTGAATCACGCAACCCCTTGCCCTTTGTTGAGTTTTTGAGAGGAGTCAAGTGGTCAGAGGTGAGAGCTTGCCTTACCCCATCTAACCCTGACTCATAGCCTTGGGTTAACCTTGTGGTCTAATTTAATAGGTATAAGAGAATAGCCCAACTAAGAGCTGTTTTCTCAGCATCACCAGCAGATACAATGCAGACCACTCACATGCTGAGGAAAGAATGAGATAAGGCGATATGTGTTTGGTGGGAAATGCAAACCATCAGCTAGTATAGAGGTAAGTCAGACATAGACAGGGGAATGAATGGGTTGCAGACAGTGATGAGGGAATGAATGACTGCGTACCTTTTACAGTCTTCACAAAGCACTGCTTCTCCTTGGCCGGGTCCTTCTCGTCCAACAGAACACCATGGAAAATGCGGCCAAACGTTCCTGTGAAAGAACAGCACATCTTTTATTCGAGGAAAAGTGCCTCTATAAATGTCTCACTACTGGTTTCCCCCAGGGCCCTGTAATAGGCACTCTCTTGTTCTCACTACTGGTGTCCCCCAGGGCCCTGTAATAGGCCCTCTCCTGTTCTCACTACTGGTGCCCCCCAGGGCCCTGTAATAGGCCCTCTCCTGTTCTCACTACTGGTGTCCCCCAGGGCTTGGTACTAGGTCCTCTTTAATGTCTCAGTACTGGTATCCCCAGGGCCCTGTACTAGGCCCTCTCCTGTTCTCACTACTGGTGTCCCCCAGGGCTCTGCACTAGGTCCTCTATAATGTCCTAAACTAATACCCTATACAGAAATGTTATGGTATGTTGGCTCAAAAAAAAGCCCAATATATAAAGTCCCATTTTTACCACATTCTTGCTGTGAAAAGCTTTTTATATCTCTCGTGCACATGTCTGAAATTTTAGGAGTGGAAGTAGACATGAGCCGATGTGGGTGGGTCTATTTTTATAAATCCATTGAATGAACACCATCACAAAGAAATTATTAATTTGTTTTAGGCAGGTCCTAAGAAACAGAAGACTAATAAATGTATTATCAAAAGAATAGACTGGCATATTTGCAGCCTATATGCTAAACGGCTGAGCCGTGCGCATTAAAGCAATAGTTATTTTATTCATTAAACACACTTAGGCTACCCTGATCAAAATCAACACATTTTTTATAGTAAGCTAAGAATATAAATTAAATGAAACAGAACAAAATACAAAATAATTCCCCCCCAAACAACTTGTGTCAAGGCGACACGTGGAATCGCTGTCATATAAAGCTACTTTAGAAAACAGAGCCCAAGCTCATGCTTTTCTGATCCACGTTTCAATCCCTTTCCTACCCTCACTCCCCTTTGTTAGGGAACAGGCGTAGGGTCTTACATTGAAGGTATCTTCATCATGATATTGATAGAAAATAACAGCAATCTATATTTTTAAAAACAGGTGAGTTTCGTGTTCATATTTCACAACCTCCACAGACTTTAGGTGTTGCCTTTTACACGATCGAGCAAAAATAAATAGGCCTAGACTTGATTTAGGCTACATTACAGCACGCTAAATGTTTCTGATCGGTGATAGATGAGCAAACGAATAGATGAGCTATACCACCTCTTATTTGTCCAGGCAGAGAATTAACCAAATATACAGACGGAGATTCAGGGAAACAAAAATCACATTGATTGATTAAGACGAGTTACATGTCTTTTTGTCAGGAGTAGGGTACTTAGCAAAAATAATCAACTTGTATTGATGACAAAATGTTCTGATCACTGATAATGATAGACAAGATGATCACGAGCAGCACTCACCTCAATGTAGCTAACATTTCTACAGCCTAATTTGTAGCCTAATCAATATCCAAATGGGAGATTTAGTGGAGAGAAAAATAATAATAATAATCTGGCATAGATTGATTTATCAAGCCGAGTTCCCACAGTTATCTCAAAGCAGCACGGTTATCGGTTATCTCAAAGCAGCACGGTTATCCCAAAGCAGCACGGTTATCTCAAAGCAGCATGGTTATCGGTTATCTCGAAGCAGCGCGGTTATCCCAAAGCGGCACGGTTATCCCAAAGCAGCACGGTTATCTCAAAGCAGCACGGTTATCTCGAAGCAGCACGGTTATCGGTTATCTCAAATCAGCGTGAAACAGTGCTGAAATATACAGAATAAAAATATTAAAAAGGCAACATGTAACAATTTCAAAGATTTTACAGAGTTACAGTACATAAGGAAATCTGTCAATTTAAATACATTTATTCATCTATGGATTTCACATGACTGGGCAGGGGTGCAGCCATGGGAGGGCCAATGAGGGCAGGGGTGCAGCCATGGGAGCCATGGGAGGGCCAATGAGGGCAGGGGTGCAGCCATGGGAGGGCATAGTCCCACTCACTGGGGAGCCAGGCCCAGCCAATTAGAATTCGTTTTTCACCCACAGGTCAAGAAGCCTAATGTGGAGGTCCTGGACTGGCGTGGTTACACGTGGTCTGCGGTTGTGAGACCGGTTGGAAGTACTGTCAAATTCTCTAAAATGAGAATAAGTAGTACAGTACGTCCACGATTCAATTATTTGGCAACAGCTCTGGTGGACATTCCTGCAATCAGGACACACCCTCAAAGTTGAGACATAGGCTGTACTGTGTTGTGTGACAAAAGCGGTCCATTTTAGAGGAGCCATATATTGTCCCCAGCACAAGGTGCACCTGTTTAATGATCATGCTGTTTAAATCAGCTTATTGATATGTCACAACTGTCATGTGGATGGATGATCGTGGCAAAGACAAAATGCTCACCAAGAGGGATGAAACAAATGTGTGCTCAATTTGAGAGAAATAAGCATTTGTTCGTATGAAACATTTCTGGGCTATTTTCATTTTGTTTCATCAGACCAGAGAATCTTGTTTCTCATGGTCGAGTCATTTATGTGCCTTTTACTGAGGAGTGGCTTCCGTCTGGCCACTCTACCATAAAGGCCTGGTCAGGTTGAGTGCTGCAGAGATGTTTGTCCTTCTGGAAGGTTCTCCCATCACCACGGAGGAATTCTGGAGCTCTGTCAGAGTGATACACAGGATACACAGTATTCTCTTCTCTGTGGATACACAACAGATACACAGTATTCTCTTCTCTGTGGATACACAACAGAAACACAGTATTCTCTTCTCTGTGGATACACAGTATTCTCTTCTCTGTGAATACACAACAGATACACAGTATTCTCTTCTCTGTGGATACACAACAGAAACACAGTATTCTCTGCGGATACACAACAGAAACACAGTATTCTCTTCTCTGTGGATACACAACAGATACACAGTATTCTCTTCTCTGTGGATACACAACAGATACACAGTATTCTCTTCTCTGTAGATACACAGTATTCTCTTCTCTGTGGATACACAACAGAAACACAGTATTCTCTGCGGATACACAACAGAAACACAGTATTCTCTTCTCTGTGGATACACAACAGAAACACAGTATTCTCTTCTCTGTGGATACACAACAGATACACAGTATTCTCTTCTCTGTGGATACAACAGAAACACAGTATTCTCTTCTCTGTGGACAGAAACACAGTATTCTCTGCGGATCAGTATTCTGTGGATACACAACAGAAACACAGTATTCTCTTCTCTGTGGATACACAACAGAAACACAGTATTCTCTGCGGATACACAACAGATACACAGTATTCTCTTCTCTGTGGATACACAACAGATACACAGTATTCTCTTCTCTGTGGATACACAGTATTCTCTTCTCTGTGGATACACAACAGAAACACAGTATTCTCTGCGGATACACAACAGAAACACAGTATTCTCTTCTCTGTGGATACACAACAGAAACACAGTATTCTCTTCTCTGTGGATACACAGTATTCTCTTCTCTGTGAATACACAACAGATACACAGTATTCTCTTCTCTGTGGATACACAGTATTCTCTTCTCTGTGTATACGCAACAGATACACAGTATTCTCTTCTCTGTGGTTACACAACAGATACACAGTATTCTCTTCTCTGTGGTTACACAACAGATACACAGTATTCTCTTCTCTGTGATGTCATCAGAAGAGAGACCACTGCTTGCCGAGAAGTGAGTAACACAGTGAAGGGCTGCATTAAGCGTCTCTGCACTATAAAACAATGTTTGTGTGACAAAGTTCAGACCAAAAAAGGTCTTCGCCAGGACATCCACATACAGACCTTTGTAATGAATGGTGTTTATTAGGAAATGGAAGTTTGTTTACAACAATGTGTGTGTTCAACTTTCAGTTGTTTCACAACAAGGTAAAAACAATAACATGTATTCATCAGGCATGAATCAGACTCCTCTTTTACGCTGCTGCTACTCTCTGTTTTTATCTATACATAGTCACTTTAATAACTGTACCTACATGTACATATTACCTCAATTACCTCGACTAACCGGTGCCCCCGCACATTGACTCTGTAACCGTAACACCCCTGTATATAGCCTCCACATTGACGCTGTACCGGTACCCCTGTATATAGCCTCCACATTGACTCTGTACCGTAATACCCTGTATAGAGCCTCCACGGCTGCTCTGTACCGTAATACCCTGTATATAGCCTCCACGTTGACTCTGTACCGTAATACCCTGTATATAGCCTCCACATTGACTCGGTACCGTAATACCCTGTATATAGCCTCCACATTGACTCTGTGCCGTAATACCCTGTATATAGCCTCCACGTTGACTCTGTACCGTAATACCCTGTATATAGCCTCCACATTGACTCTGTACCGTAATACCCTGTATAGCCTCCACATTGACTCTGTACCGTAATACCCTGTATAGCCTCCACATTGACTCTGTACCGTAATACCCTGTATATAGCCTCCACATTGACTCTGTACCGTAATACCCTGTATATAGCCTCCACATTGACTCTGTACCGTAATACCCTGTATATAGCCTCCACATTGACTCTGTACCGTAACACCTTGCCACTATATACAGGGTGTTAAAATACTTAACACGTTTTCCTTCATAACTTCTTAAAGCTGTTAAGTTGTTGGTTGAGGAAGCATTTCACTGTACGGAGCTTGTGACTTATAACATTTGATCATATGCCCTTCCTATATAGGGAATAGGGCTCTGGTCTAAAGTAGTGCACTATATAGGAATAGGGGCTCTGGTCTAAAGTAGTGCACTATATAGGGAATAGGGCTCTGGTCTAAAGTAGTGCACTCTATAGGGAATAGGGCTCTGGTCTAAAGTAGTGCACTATATAGGGAATAGGGCTCTGGTCTAAAGTAGTGCACTATACAGGGAATAGGGGCTCTGGTCTAAAGTAGTGCACTATATAGGGAATAGGGGCTCTGGTCTAAAGTAGTGCACTATATAGGGAATAGGGCTCTGGTCTAAAGTAGTGCACTATACAGGGAATAGGGGCTCTGGTCTAAAGTAGTGCACTATATAGGGAATAGGGCTCTGGTCTAAAGTAGTGCACTATGTAGGGAATAGGGGCTCTAGTCTAAAGTAGTACACTATATAGGGAATAGGGCTCTGGTCTAAAGTAGTGCACTATATAGGGAATAGGGCTCTGGTCTAAAGTAGTGCACTATATAGGGAATAGGGTGCCATAGGGCTCTGGTCTAAAGTAGTGCACTATATAGGGAATAGGGCGCCAAGGACTCTGGTCTAAAGTAGTGCACTATATAGGGAATAGGGCTCTGGTCTAAAGTAGTGCACTATATAGAGAATAGGGCCCTGGTCTAAAGTAGTGCACTATATAGGGAATAGGGGCTCTGGTTTAAAGTAGTGTACTATATAGGGAATAGGGTTCTGGTCTAAAGTAGTGCGCTATATAGGGAATAGGGCTCTGGTCTAAAGTTGTGCACTATATAGGGAATAGGGTGCCATAGGGCTCTGGTCTAAAGTAGTGCACTATATAGGGAATAGGTTTCTGGTCTAAAGTAGTGCACTATATAGGGAATAGGGGCTCTGGTCTAAAGTAGTGCACTATATAGGGAATAGGGATTCTGGTCTAAGTAGTGCACTATATAGAGAATAGGGCTCTGGTCTAAAGTAGTGCACTATATAGGGAATAGGGCCTCTGGTTTAAAGTAGTGCACTATTTAGGGAATAGGGCTCTGGTCTAAAGTAGTGCACTATATAGGGAATAGGGCCCTGGTCTAAAGTAGTGCACTATATAGGGAATAGGGCTCTGGTCTAAAGTAGTGCACTATATAGGGAATAGGGATTCTGGTCTAAAGTAGTGCACTATATAGGGAATAGGGCTCTGGTCTAAAGTAGTGCACTATATAGGGAATAGGGCTCTGGTCTAAAGTAGTGCACTACATAGGGAATAGGGTGTCATTTGGGACGTACTACACACCTTGGCTGGTGTTAGTAGGAAACGGGAGCTGGTGGTTGGACAGTGTGTTCTGCCGTCTCTAGTTTCACAACATGTTCAGCCCATTACACCAGAAATAATGGTTTGGGTCAGAGCATTTATTCCCCTGTAGAGAACAACGGATCTAAATGGACAAGTTGTACCATTCAGCTCAACGTGTGTGTGTGTGTGTGTGTGTGTGTGTGTGTGTGTGTGTGGTTCATATAAAGTAGACTTATTCCAGCAGAAATTCAAAATAGATTTTTTCCCTCATCCGTCTACACACAATTCCCCATAACGACAAAGTGCTAACATTATTTTTAGACATTTAAGCAAATATATTGAAAATGAAATACAGAAATATCTCATTTACATAAGTACCCCTTGAGTCAATACTTTGCCTAAGAGCTTTCCACACCTGGATTGTATAACATTTGCCCATTATTCTTCTCTAAATTCTTTAAGCTCTGCCAAATTGGCTGTTGATCATTGCTAGACAAACTTTTTCTGGTCTTGCCATAGCTGAACAGTAACTTGGCCTCAGGAACATTCACTGTCTCCTTGGTAAACAACTCCAGTGTAGATTCGGCCATGTGTTTTAGGTTATTGTTCTGCTGAAAGGTGAATTCTTCTTCCAGAGTCTTGTGGAAAACAGACAACCAGGTTTTCCCTCAACTCCATTCCATTTATTTTTTCATCCTGATAAACTCTGCAGTCCTCAACGATTACAAGCATAGGGGCGGCAGCATAGCCAAGTGGTTAGAGCATTGGACTAGTAACCGGAAGGTTACTGTGTGTGTGTGTGTGTGTGTGTGGTGTGTGCATTGCGTTACCTTCATGTGTGTGTGTGTGGTGTGTGCATAGCATTACCTTTTGTGTGTGTGGTGTGTGTTGTGTGTAGTGTGGTGTGTGTGTGTGCATAGGTGGTTGCATAGCATCAACTGTGTGTGTGTGGGTAGTGTGTGTGTGGTGTGTGCATAGCATTCCTTTGTGTGTATATGTGGTGTGGGCATAGCATTACCTTTGTGTGTGTGTGTGTGTGTGTGTGCATAGCATACCTTTGTGTGTGTGATGTGTGTGTGTGTGTGTGTGCATAGCATTACCTTTGTGTGTGTGTGTGTGTGTGTGGTGCATAGCATTACCTTTGTGTGTGTGTGTGTGGTGTGTGCATAGCATTACCTTTGCGTTGTGTGTGTGTGTGTGTGTGCATAGCATTACCTTTGTGTGTGTGTGTGTGTGGTGTGTGCATAGCATTACCTTTGTGTGTGTGTGTGTGTGGTGTGTGCATAGCATTACCTCGGTGTGTGGTGGTGCATATTGTGTGTGTGTGTGTGTGGTGTGTGGTGTGTGCATAGCATTACCTTTGTGTGTGTGGTGTGTGTGTGGTGTGTGCATAGCATTACCTTTTGTGTGTGTGTGTGTGTGTGTGTGTGCATAGCATTACCTTTGTTTGTGTGGTGTGGTGTGTGTGTGTGTGTGTGCATAGCATTACCTTTGTGTGTGTGTGTGTGTGTGTGTGTGTGCATAGCATTAACTTTGTGTGTGTGTGGTGTGTGTGTGGTGTGTGCATAGCATTACCTTTGTGTGGTGTGTGGTGTGTGTGTGTGTATACCTTTGTGTGTGTGTGTGTGTGTGTGTGTGTGGTGTGGGCATAGCATTACCTTTGTGTGTGTGTGTATATGTGTGTGCATAGCATTACCTTTGTGTGTGTGTGGTGTGTGTGTGTGTGCATAGCATTACCTTTGTGTGTGTGATGTGTGTGTGGTGTGTGCATAGCATTACCTTTGTGTGTGTGTGTATGTGTGGTGTGTGCATAGCATTACCTTGTGTGTGTGTGTGTGTGTGGTGTGTGCATAGCATTACCTTTGTGTGTGTGGTGTTTGTGTGTGTGTGCATAGCATTACTTTTTGTGTGTGTGTGTGTGGTGTGTGCATAGCATTACCTTTTGTGTGTGTGTGTGTATGTGTGGTGTGGGCATAGCATTACCTTTGTGTGTGTGTGTGTGTGTGTGGTGTGGTGTGTGCATAGCATTACCTTTTTGTGTGTGTGTGTGTGTGTGCATAGCATTACCTTTGTGTGTGTGTGTGTGGTGTGTGCATAGCATTACCTTTGTGTGTGTGGTGGTGTGTGTGTGTGTGTGTGTGCATGCATTAATTTGTGTGTGTGTGTGTGTGTGGTGTGTGCATAGCATTACCTTTGTGTGTGGTGTGTGTGTGTGTGTGTGTGCATAGCATTACCTTTGTGTGTGTGTGTGTGTGTGTGTGTGTGTGTGTGTATAGCATTACCTTTGTGTGTGTGTGTGTGTGTGTGTGTGTGTGTGTGTGCATAGCATTACCTTTGTGTGTGTGTGGTGTGTGTGTGTGGTGTGTGTATAGCATTGCAACTGTGTGTGTGTGTGTGTGGTGTGTGCATAGCATTACCTGTGTGTGTGTGTGTGTGTGTGTGTGTGTAGCATTATGTGTGTGGGCATAGCATTACCTGGTGTGTGTGTGTGGTGTGGGCATAGCATTACCTTTGTGTGTGGTGTGTGTGTGTGTGTGTGGTGTGGGCATAGCATTACCTTTGTGTGTGTGTGTGTGGTGTGTGCATAGCATTACCTTTGTGTGTGTGTGGTGTGGTGCATAGCATTACCTTTGTGTGTGTGTGTGTGTGTGTGTGTGTGTGCATAGGCTTTGTGTGTGTGTGTGTGTGTGTGTGTGTGTGTGTGGTGTGTGCATAGCATTACCTTTGTGTGTGTGTGTGTGTGTGTGTGTGGTGTGGGCATAGCATTACCTTTGTGTGTGTGTGTGTGTGTGTGCATAGCATTACCTTTGTGTGTGTGTGTGTGTGGTGTGTGCATAGCATTACCTTTGTGTGTGTGTGTGTGTGTGGTGTGTGCATAGCATTACCTTTGTGTGTGTGTGTGGTCGTGCATAGCGTTACCTTTGTGTGTGTTTGTGTGTGTGTGCATAGCATTACCTTTTGTGTGTGTGTGTGTGTGTGTGGTGTGTCATAGCATTACCTTTGTGCAGAACATGTGTGTGTGTATATAGCATTACCTTCATTGAGGACGTGTGTGGTGTGTGCATAGCATATACCCTTCATGCAGGACATGTGTGTGTGTGTGTGTGGTGTGTATATAGCGTTACCTTCGTGCAGGATGTGTGTGTATGCGTTACCTTCGTGCAGGTGTGTGTGTGTGGTGTGAGCATTACCTTTGTCAGAACATGTGTGTGCATATATGTTACCTTCATTGAGGACGTGTCCGTGTATATAGCCTATATAACCTTCATGCAGTGTGTGTGTGTGTGTGTGTTACCTGGTCGTGCATAGCGTACCCGTAGCAGGACTCTGTGTGTGTGTGTTACCTTCGTGCAGGACGTCCCGTAGAGTGACTCTCAGTGTGTGTGTGTGTGTGTTACCTTCAGTGTGTGTGCAGGACGTCCCGTAGAGTGACTCTCAGTCTGAGATGGAGATGTCTTTGACCTTGGCTTTGGCTTCCAGCAGACTAACACTTCTCAGGTCGTTCTTCTCAATACGCAGTGACGGGTAGCCTTGGAGAGAGAAATACATAAATATATATATATAAAGTTGAAGTCAGAAGGTGACATACACCTTCGCCAAATACATTTCAACTCAGTTTTTCACAATTCCTGAAATGTAATCCTAGTAAAAAAACTGTTTTTGGTCAATTGGGATCACCACTTTAATAGTAGAGAGAATGATTTATTTCAGCTTTTATTTCTTTCATCACATTCCCAGTGGGTCAGAAGTTTTTCATACACTCAATTAGTATTTGGTAGCATTGCCTTTAAATTGTATAATTTGGGTCAAAACGTTTCGGGTAGCCTTCCATAAGCTTTCCGCAATAAGTTGGGTGAATTTCGGCCCATTCCTCCTGACAGAGCTGGTGTAACTGAGTCAGATTTGTAGGCCTCCTTGCTCGCACACACTTTTTCAGTTATGACCACAAATTTTCTATAGGATTGAGTTTGATGACTTTGTCACCTTGACTTTGTTGTCATTGTCCATTACAAATCTGTCGTTCTGCCCCTGAACAGGCAGTTAACCCACTGTTCCTAGGTTAAATAGTTAAATAAAGGTAAAATAAATACAAAAATTTGCGACCAAGCTTTAACTTCCTGACTGATATCTTGAGATGTTGCTTCAATATATTCACATAATTTTCCTTCCTCATAAGGCCATCTATTTTATGAAGTGCACCAGTCCCTCCTGTAGCAAAGCACCCCCACAACATGATGCTGCCACCACCGTGCTTCACGGTTGGGATGGTGTTCTTCGGCTTGCAAGCCTCCCCCTTTTTCCTCCAAACATAGCGATGGTCATTATGGCCAAACAGTTCTATTTTTGTTTCATCAGACCAGAGGACATTTCTCCAAAAGTATGATCTTTGTCCCCATGTGCAGTTGCAAACCGTAGTCTGGCTTTTTTTATGGCGGTTTTGGAGCAGTGGCTTCTTCCTTGCTTAGAGTCCGTACAGGAGTCGCAGCGATGGGACAAGACTGTAACTACCAATTGGATATCACGGAAAAACAGAAGGTGAGCAATCAGACTGGTGTTAAAGCTACAATCAATTTGTGTTTGAGAACAGCAGCAGAAACAAATGGGAACGCAGAAACCAATTAGACTATCATTCATCTAAATGACCAAAAATGCATGGAAATATCCCAGAACCACTAGCAAAAAAACCTTCAATCTAAGCAGGGACAGCTGGAATTTAATTACACCAGTCCAGGACAAGCTGAACTAAGCTAAGCCCCAGGGATCCATGAGGATGAACATGTCCTGCATGCTAGAGAACATCCATCCTATTCAAACAAAGGGAACACTTAAACAACACAATGTAACTCCAAGTCAATCACACTTCTGTCAAATCAAACTGGCCACTTAGGAAGCAACACTGATTGACAATACATTTCACATGCTGTTGTGCAAATGGAATAGACAACAGGTGGAAATTATAGGCAATTAGCAAGACACCCTAATAAAGAAGTGGTTCTCCAGGTGGGGACCACAGACCACTTCTCAGTTCCTATGCTTCCTGGCTGATGTTTTGGTCACTTTTGAATGCTGGCGGTGCTTTCACTCTAGTGGTAGCATGAGACGGAGTCTACAACCCACACAAGTGGCTCAGGTAGTGCAGCTCATCAATGCGAGCTGTGGCAAGAAGGTTTGCTGTGTCTGTCAGCGTAGTGCCCAGAGCATGGAGGCGCTACCAGGAGACAGGCCAGTACATCAGGAGACGTGGAGGAGGCCGTAGGAGCGCAACAACCCAGCAGCAGGACCGCTACCTCCGCCTTTGTGCAAGGAGGAGCAGGAGGAGCACTGCCAAAGCCCTGCAAAATTACCTCCAGCAGGCCACAAATGTGCATGTGTCTGCTCAAACGGTCAGAAACAAACTCCATGAGGGTGGTATGAGGGCCCGACGTCCACAGGTGGGGTTGTGCTTACAGCCCAACACCGTGCAGGACGTTTGGCATTTGCTAGAGAACACCAAGATTGGCAAATTCGCCACTGGTGCCCTGTGCTCTTCACAGATGAAAGCAGGTTCACACTGAGCACATGTGACAGACATGACAGTCTGGAGACGCCGTGGAGAACGTTCTGCTGCCTGCAACATCCTCCAGCATGACGGGTTTGGTGGTGGGTCAGTCATGGTGTGGGGTGGCATTTCTTTGGGGGGCCGCACAGCCCTCCATGTGCTCGCCAGAGGTAGCCTGACTGCCATTAGGTACCGAGATGAGATCCTCAGACCCCTTGTGAGACCATATGCTGGTGCAGTTGGCCCTGGGTTCCTCCTAATGCAAGACAAGGCTAGACCTCATGTGGCTGGAGTGTGTCAGCAGTTCCTGCAAGAGGAAGGCATTGATGCTATGGTCTGGCCCGCCCGTTCCCCAGACCTGAATCCAATTGAATACATCTGGGACATCATGTCTCGCTCCATCCACCAACGCCACGTTGCACCACAGACTGTCCAGGAGTTGGCGGATGCTTTGGTCCAGGTCTGGGAGGAGATCCCTCAGGAGACCATCCGCCACCTCATCAGGAATATGCCCAGGCGTTGTAGGGAGGTCATACAGGCACGTGGAGGCCACACACACTACTGAGCCTAATTTTGACTTGTTTTGGGGACATTACATCAACGTTGGATCAGCCTGTAGTGTGGTTTTCCACTTTAATTTTGAGTGTGACTCCAAATCCAGACCGTCATGGGTTGATAAATTTGATTTTCATTGATATTTTTTGTGTGATTTTGTTGTCAGCACATTAATATATATATATATATATATATATATATATATATTAGATGACTGAAAGGGGTCGCTGTGTTGAAGCCACCCGTGCTCCTTGGTACTCCCGTTGTAAAACATATTTTGGAAGAAATGCATTTATTAATGTCTTCAGCCATCTATTAGACACCTTCATTTAAATTAAATGTGAGCTAAACATGACTTTTGTCAATTTTGAAGCATTTAGGTAATTTAAAAACACAAAAGCTTCAAAATCAAAAGTAACAGTCAGTATTTGGTGTGGCCACCAGCTGCATTAAGTACTGCAGTGCATCTCCTCCTCATGGACTGCACCAGATTTGCCCGTTCTTGCTGTGAGATGTTACCCCACTCTTCCATCAAGGCACCTGCAAGTTCCCGGACATTTCTGGGGGGAATGGCACTAGCCCTCAGCCTCTGATCCAACAGGTCCCAGATATTTCTGGGGGAATGGCACTAGCCCTCACCCTCCAATCCAACAGGTCCCAGACGTGCTCAATGGGTTTGTGATCCGGGCTCTTCGCTGGCCATGGCAGAACACTGACATTCCTGTCTTGCAGGAAATCACACACAGAACGAGCAGTATGGCTGGTGGCATTGTCATGCTGGAGGGTCATGTCAGGATGAGCCTGCAGGAATGGTACCACATGAGGGAGGAGGATGTCGTCCCTGTAACACACAGCGTTGAGATTGCCTGCAATGACAACAAGCTCAGTCCGATGATGCTGTGACACACCGCCCCAGACCATGACGGACCCTCCACCTCCACATCGATCCCGCTCCAGAGTACAGTGTAACGTTCATTCCTGCGACAAAAAATGCGAGTCCGACCATCACCCCTGGTGAGACAAAACCGCGACTTGTCAGTGAAGAGCACTTTTTGCCAGTCCTGTCTGGTCCAGCGACGGTGGGTTTGTGCCCATAGGCGACGTTGTTGCGGGTGATGTCTGGTGAGGACCGGCCTTACAACAGGCCTACAAGCCTGAGCCCAGCCTCTCTCAGCCTATTGAGGACAGTCTGAGGACTGATGGAGGGATTGTGCCTTCCTGGTGTAACTCGGGCAGTTGTTGTTGCCATCCTGTACCTGTCCAGCATGTGTGATGTTCGGATGTACCGATCATGTGCAGGTGTTGTTACACGTGGTCTGCCACTGTGAGGACAATCAGCTGTCCGTCCTGTCTCCCTGTAGCTCTGTCTCAGGTGTCTCACAGTACGGACATTGCAATTAATTTACCTGGCCACGTCTGCAGTCCTCATGCCTCCTTGCAGCATGCCTAAGGCACATTCACGCAGATGAGCAGGGACCCTGAGTATCTTTCTTTTGGTGAGAGTCAGTAGAAAGGCCTCTTTAGTGTCAGAGCGTTGGACTAGTAACCGAAAGGTTGCAAGTTCGAATCCCCGACCTGACAAGGTACATATCTGTCGTTCTGCCCCTGAACAGGCAGTTAACCCACTGTTCCTAGGCCGTCATTGAAAATAAGAATTTGTTCTTAACTGACTTGCCTAGTTAAATAAAAGGTAAAAAATAATTAAATTGCCTACCGTCTGTAAGCTGTTAGTGTCTAAACGACCGTTCCACAGGTGCATGTCCATTAATTGTTTATGGTTCATTGAACAACCATGGGAAACAGTGTTTAAACCCTTTACAATGAAGATCTGTGAAGTTATTTGGATTTTTACGAATTATCTTTGAAAGACAGGGTCCTGAAAAGGGACGCGTTTTGTTGTTGTTGCTGAGTTTAGAAACAAAACATAAAAGGCTCGATAATTCATCAAGGTCATGTTAACTGATGATGTCATCTCATAGAACACTATAAGACCTCCTAAGTTAATCTCAGATGTTATTTTCAGATCTTTCCCCCGTAGGAATGGCTGAACGAACCAGAGGTAACTCATTTCCTGGTTTTAGGACGACAAGTTGGCGAGCTCTTTATAGGACGTTCCAACTCAACTCCACTGTTTGTTCATTGTCCCCCTAATCAGGGGTTTAGGACCTGGGAACCAGATTCCATTTAATCAGGGACCTGGATTTAGACCTGGGACACCAGGTGGGTGATTCCCCTCTAATCAGGGACTGATTTAGACCTGGGACACCAGGTGGGGACTGATTTAGACCTGGGACACCAGGTGGGTGATTGGGACACCAGGTGGGTGATTCCCCTCTAATCAGGGACTGGTTTAGACCTGGGACACCAGGTGGGTGATTCCCCTCTAATCAGGGACTGGTTTTAGACCTGGGACACCAGGATTCCTCTCTAATCAGGGGTGATTCCCCTCTAATCAGGGACTGATTTAGACCTGGGACACCAGGTGGGTGATTCCCCTCTAATCAGGGACTGATTTAGACCTGGGACACCAGGACACCGGGTGATTCCTTTAATCTGATTTAATCAGGTGGGGCTCAGGGATTTAGACCTGGGACACCAGGTCAGGGGTGATTAGACCCCCTCTAATCAGGGACTGGTTTTGGGACACCAGACCTGGGACACCACCAGGTGGGTGATTCCCCTCTAATCAGGGACTGGTTTTAGACCTGGGACACCAGGTGGGTGATTCCCCCTCTAATCAGGGACTGGTTTAGACCTGGGACACCAGGCGGGTGATTCCTCTCTAATCAGGGGCTGATTTAGACCTGGGACACCAGGTAGGTGATTCCCTGATTTAATCAGGTGATTCCCCTCTAATCAGGGACTGGTTTAGACCTGGGACACCAGGTGGGTGATTCCCCCTCTAATCAGGGACTGATTTAGACCTGGGACACCAGGTGGGTGATTAGACCTGGGACCCAGGTAGGTGATTCCCCTAATCAGGGACTGATTTAGACCTGGGACACCAGGTGGGTGATTCCCCTCTAATCAGGGACTGATTTAGACCTGGGACACCAGGTGGGTGATTGGGACACCCCCCTCTAATCAGGGACTGGTTTAGACCTGGGACACCAGGTGGGTGATATTAATTATCAGGTAGAACAAAAAAACAGCAGTCTCCGGACCTCGTAGGATGAGAGTTGAGTAGCCTTGATATAGGGACGAGCCCAAAGAAATGCTTGATGAACTTCAAGAACCTCAATCACATGATGTCATGCAACCGTGAGGTCAGGTTTGGTATATGACTTAATTATATACAGAGGCTTCAACTAATCACAACAACACTGCCAGGGTCCTGACCAGGACCAAGAAGTCAGACCACATCGAGCTGATCCTGGCCCAACGCCACTGGCTACTGGTCAACTACAGGATCCACATCAAAATCCTCATGCTTTGTATTTAAAGCCTTGAATTGACTTATATTTATTATGGATTGCCTTGGCAGCAGATATTCTTCCTGGGGTTTTATTATGGATCCCCATTAGTTCCTGCCAAGGCAGCAGCTACTCTTCCTGGGGTTTATTATGGATCCCCATTAGTTCCTGCCAAGGCAGCAGCTACTCTTCCTGGGGTTTATTATGGATCCCCATTAGTTCCTGCCAAGGCAGCAGCTACTCTTCCTGGGGTTTATTATGGATCCCCATTAGTTCCTGCCAAGGCAGCAGCTACTCTTCCTGGGGTTTATTATGGATCTCATAACACACTCAGGACTCCACCACTACCACATATCTGAAATACAAAATCCATGTGTAAGTGTGTGTATAGTGCATATGTACAGTACCAGTCAAAAGTTTTATTCAAGAGTATTTCGTTTTTACTATTTTCTACATTGTAGAATAATGAAGACATCAAAACTATGAAATAACACATATGGAATCATGTAGTAACCAAAACAGTGTTAAAACACATCAAAATACATTTTATTTGAGAGTCTTCAAAGTAGCCACCCTTTGCCTTGATGACAGCTTTGCACCTCTAGGCATTCTCTCAACCAACTTCATGAGGTAGTCACCTGGATTGCATTTCAATTAACAGGTGTGCCTTGTTAAAAGTTAATTAGTGGAATTTCTTTCCTTCTTAATGCGTTTGAGCCAAATCTGTTGTGTTGTGACAAGGTTGGGGCGTATGCAGAAGCCTTATTTGGTAAAAGACCAAATCCATAATATGGCAAGAACAGCTCAAACAAGAAAAGAGAAATGACAGTCCATCATTACTTTAGACATGAAGGTCAGTCAATGTGGAAGATGTCAAGAACTTTTAAAGTATCTTCAAGTGCAGTCTCAAGAACCATCAAGCACTATTTTTTTATTTGACCTTTATTTAACCAGGCAAGTCAGTTAAGAACACATTCATGCCTGTTCTGGGGAAGAACGACAGATTTGTATCTTGTCAGCTCGGGGATTTGAACTAGTCCAACACTAGGCTACCCTGCCGCCCTATGATGAAACTGGCTCTCATGAGGACCGCCACAGGAAAGGAAGAGACAGTTACCTCTGCTGCAGAGGTTCAGAGTTACCAGCCTCAGAAATGGCAGCCCAAATAAATGCTCACAGGTACATCTCAACATCAACTGTTCAGAAGAGACTGTGATTCAGGTGATTTGAAACCACTACAAAGGACACCAATAATAAGAAGAGACTTGCTTGGGCCAAGAAACATGAACAATGGACATTAGACTGCTGGGAATCTGTCTGCTGAGTCCAAATTTGAGATTTTTTGGTTCCAACCGCCATGTCTTTGTGAGACGGAGAGAAGGTGAACGGATGCTCTCTGCATGTGTGGTTCCTACCGTGAAGCATGGAGGAGGTGGTGTGATGGTGCTTTGCTGGTGACACTGTCTGTGATTTATTTAGAATTCAAGGCACACTTAACCAGCATGGCAACCAGCATGGCAACCAGCATGGCAACCAGCATGGCAACCAGCATGGCAACCAGCATGGCAACCAGCATGGCAACCAGCATGGCTACCAGCATGGCAACCCATGGCTACCAGCATGGCTACCAGCATGGCTACCAGCATGGCTACCAGCATGGCTACCAGCATGGCTACCAGCATGGCTACCAGCATGGCTACCAGCATGGCTACCAGCATGGCTATCAGCATGGGCATGGATATCAGCATGGCTATCAGCATGGCTATCAGCATGGCTATCAGCATGGCTACCTCTGCAGCGATACACCCTTCACATTTGTGTTGCTTAGTGGGACAATCATTTGTTTTCCAACAAGACAATGACCCAACACATCTCCAGGCTGTGTAATGGCTCTTTGACCAAGAAGGAGTGTTGGAGTGCTGCATCAGATGACCTGGCCTCCACAATCACACGACCTCAAATTAATTGAGATGGTTTGGGATGAGTTGGACATTGCAGAGGGAAGGAAAGTAGTCAACAAGTGCTCAGTATATGGTCCCTTCAAGACGTGCTGAAAGCATTCCAGGTGACGTTGGTTGAGAGAATAATAAGAGAGTGCAAAGCTGGCATCAAGGCAAAGGGTGGCAACTTTGAAGAATCTAAACTATATTTGGATTGGTTTAACACTTTGTTTGGTTACTACGCGATTCCATATGTTTTATTTCATAGTTTTGATGTCTTCACTAATATTCTACAATGTAGAAAATAGTAAAAAATAAAGAAGAAACCTTGAATGAGTAGGTGTGTCTAAACTTGTTTTTTTTATATATATTTTTTTTATCAGTAGATTTTTGAGATGACTAATGAAAAGCGCTATACAAATTAAAAGTATTATTATGACGTAAATATAGAATAGAGAAAACCATAAGTAGCATATTTTCTGTCATGTATTCTGAGATATAGGTGTGGGTGTGAGCAGACAGTAGGCCTTTAGTATTACACAAAGAGTTGCTGCCCCCCTAGTGGGAAAACAGAGAATACTAATCTGCACAAAACCTTGGAACACCTGTCTGTCTGAGAGAGAGAGAAACTGCACAGCAAGATTGATTCAATCAAACACACATACCGAAAGGTAGAAAAACTAAGCACTGTTAGTGAATTGACTGTATGCAGCGAATAACAGCATCGGTCATGTGGGATGGACTAGCTACCCAGTTCATTTAGTCATGTGGGCTGGACTAGCTACCCAGTTCATTTAGTCTTGTGGGCTGGACTAGCTACCCAGTTCATTTAGTCATGTGGGATGGACTAGCTACCCAGTTCATTTAGTCATGTGGGATGGACTAGCTACCCAGTTCATTTAGTCATGTGGGATGGACTAGCTACCCAGTTCATTTAGTCATGTAGCTGGACTAGCTACCCAGTTCATTTAGTCATGTGGGATGGACTAGCTACCCAGTTCATTTAGTCATGTGGGATGGACTAGCTACCCAGTTCATTTAGTCATGTGGGCTGGACTAGCTACCCAGTTCATTTAGGCATGTGGGCTGGACTAGCTACCCAATTCATTTAGGCATGTGGGCTAGACTAGCTACCCAGTTCATTTAGTCATGTGGGCTGGACTAGCTACCCAGTTCATTTAGTCATGTGGGCTGGACTAGCTACCCAGTTCATTTAGTCATGTGGGCTGGACTAGCTACCCAATTCATTTAGGCATGTGGGCTGGCCTAGCTACCCAGTTCATTTAGTCATGTGGGCTGGACTAGCTACCCAGTTCATTTAGTCATGTGGGCTGGACTAGCTACCCAGTTCATTTAGTCATGTGGGCTGGACTAGCTACCCAGTTCATTTAGTCATGTGGGCTAGACTAGCTACCCAGTTCATTTAGTCATGTGGGCTGGACTAGCTACCCAGTTCATTTAGTCATGTGGGCTGGACTAGCTACCCAATTCATTTAGGCATGTGGGCTGGCCTAGCTACCCAGTTCATTTAGTCATGTGGGCTGGACTAGCTACCCAGTTAATTTAGTCATGTGGGCTGGACTAGCTACCCAGTTCATTTAGTCATGTGGGCTGGACTAGCTACCCAGTTCATTTAGTCATGTGGGCTAGACTAGCTACCCAGTTCATTTAGTCATGTGGGCTGGACTAGCTACCCAGTTCATTTAGTCATGTGGGCTGGACTAGCTACCCAGTTCATTTAGTCATGTGGGCTGGACTAGCTACCCAGTTCATTTAGTCATGTGGGCTGGACTAGCTACCCAGTTCATTTAGTCATGTGGGATGGACTAGCTACCCAGTTCATTTAGTCATGTGGGCTAGACTAGCTACGTAGTTCATTTAGTCATGTAGCTGGACTAGCTACCCAGTTCATTTAGTCCTGTAGCTGGACTAGCTACCCAGTTCACTTAGTCATGTGGGATGGACTAGCTACCCAGTTCACTCAGTCATGTGGGATGGACTAGCTACCCAGTTCACTCAGTCATGTGGGATGGACTAGCTACCCAGTCCACTCAGTCATGTAGCTGGACAAGCTACCCAGTCCACTCAGTCATGTAGCTGGACAAGCTACCCAGTCCACTCAGTCATGTAGCTGGATTGTTACCCAGTTGACTCAGTCATGTAGCTGGACAAGCTACCCAGTCACTGTGGAAGTAGGTCTACAGCGTGACTAGATGACAAATCAACATGGGAATGAATGAGTGAGGTGGTTAGTAGCAGGTGTGCTACAGGTATGTAGCAGGTGAACAGGTATGTAGCAGGTGAACAGGTATGTAGCAGGTGAACAGGTGGACCCCATGATAAGACTGGAATGGACCACACGTGGACTTACTTCTGGTTTCATGGATGGGGGGCACCAGGGTTTGGGAAGGTGGCGGCAGCAAGCTGGAGAATGGGTGCAGTGCCAGGGTGATGGTCTGATGATGAGAGGACAGGGGGGATAGAGGGAGGGCGAGAGAGAGAGAGAGAGAGAGAGAGAGAGAGAGAGAGAGAGGGACAGGCGGAGGATGAGAGAGAGAGGGAGGTAGGGAGAGAGGAAGGGTTGGAGAGAGAGGGAGAGAGGAAGGGTTGGAGAGCGAGAGAGAGAGAGGGAGAGATGGACGGACGGGGAGGGGTGAGGGTGAGAAAGGGAGGGAGAGAAAGGAGGGTTGGAGAGAGAGGGAGACAGAGAGAGATTGAGGTGAATAAGGGGCTGGGTAAATGGCTGGTGGTGAATGGTATCATTGAAGCAGCAGCCACAAGACAATGATGTGCAGTATGAGGACACAGCCACAAGATGGCCACAGTGTACATACAACTAACACACCTGGTCGTCTAGGTCTTACACCACTGTGTAAGACCGTCTGATACACGTGTGAACCTCATTCAACAAAGGGTAGAGTATCTGATGGTTTTCACTCCTCCCTTGTACTTGACTGATGAATTAAGGTCACTAATTAATAAATAACTCCGCTCACCTGGTCGTCTATGTCTCAGTAAGGAACTCCCCTCACCTGGTCGTCTATGTCTCAGTAAGGAACTCCCCTCACCTGGTTGTCTAGGTCTCATTAAGGAACTCCTCTCACCTGGTTGTCTAGGTCTCAGTAAGGAACTCCCCTCACCTGGTTGTCTAGGTCTCAGTAAGGAACTCCCCTCACCTGGTTGTCTAGGTCTCAGTAAGGAACCCCTCACCTGGTTGTCTAGGTCTCAGTAAGGAACTCACCTCACCTGGTTGTCTAGGTCTCAGTAAGGAACTTCCCTCACCTGGTTGTCTAGGTCTCAGTAAGGAACTCACCTCACCTGGTTGTCTAGGTCTTAGTAAGGAACCCTCACCTGGTTGTCTAGGTCTCAGTAAGGAACTCCCCTCACCTGGTTGTCTAGGTCTCAGTAAGGAACTCACCTCACCTGGTTGTCTAGGTCTCAGTAAGGAACTCACCTCACCTGGTTGTCTAGGTCTTAGTAAGGAACCCTCACCTGGTTGTCTAGGTCTCAGTAAGGAACTCTCACCGGGTTGTCTAGGTCTCAGTAAGGAACTCTCACCGGGTTGTCTAGGTCTTAGTAAGGAACCCTCACCTGGTTGTCTAGGTCTCAGTAAGGAACTCACCTCACCTGGTTGTCTAGGTCTTAGTAAGGAACCCTCACCTGGTTGTCTAGGTCTCAGTAAGGAACTCACCTCACCTGGTTGTCTAGCTCTCAGTAAGGAACCCTCACCTGGTTGTCTAGGTCTCAGTAAGGAACCCTCACCTGGTTGTCTAGGTCTCAGTAAGGAACTCCCCTCACCTGGTTGTCTAGGTCTTAGTAAGGAACCCTCACCTGGTTGTCTAAGTCTCAGTAAGGAACTCCCCTCACCTGGTTGTCTAGGTCTTAGTAAGGAACTCCGCTCACCTGGTTGTCTAGGTCTTAGTAAGGAACTCCGCTCACCTGGTTGTCTAGGTCTTAGTAAGGAACCCTCACCTGGTTGTCTAGGTCTCAGTAAGGAACTCCCCTCACCTGGTTGTCTAGGTCTCAGTAAGGAACTCCCCTCACCTGGTTGTCTAGGTCTTAGTAAGGAACTCCGCTCACCTGGTTGTCTAGGTCTTAGTAAGGAACTCCGCTCACCTGGTTGTCTAGGTCTCAGTAAGGAACTCCCCTCACCTGGTTGTCTAGGTCTCAGTAAGGAACTCCCCTCACCTGGTTGTCTAGGTCTTAGTAAGGAACTCCGCTCACCTGGTTGTCTAGGTCTCAGTAAGGAACTCCGCTCACCTGGTCGTCTAGGTCTCAGTAAGGAACTCCGCTCACCTGGTCGTCTAGGTCTCAGTAAGGAACTCCACTCACCTGGTCGTCTAGGTCTCAGTAAGGAACTCCCCTCACCTGGTCGTCTAGGTCTCAGTAAGGAACTCCCCTCACCTGGTCGTCTAGGTCTCAGTAAGGAACTCCCCTCAACTGGTCGTCTAGGTCTTAGTAAGGAACTCCCCTCACCTGGTCGTCTAGGTCTTAGTAAGGAACCCTCACCTGGTTGTCTAGGTCTTAGTAAGGAACTCCCTCACCTGGTTGTCTAGGTCTCAGTAAGGAACTCCCTCACCTGGTCGTCTAGGTCTCAGTAAGGAACCCCTCACCTGGTCGTCTAGGTCTCAGTAAGGAACCCCCTCACCTGGTCGTCTAGGTCTCAGTAAGGAACCCCTCACCTGGTCGTCTAGGTCTCAGTAAGGAACCCCTCACCTGGTCGTCTAGGTCTCAGTAAGGAACCCCTCACCTGGTCGTCTAGGTCTTAATTGAAAGGAAAAACCG
>NC_056434.1:4246555-4281555 GCF_018296145.1 Oncorhynchus tshawytscha
ATGGAAAAGCACATCCCTGCACTACGACTTATCTAGGAGGGTTTTTTGAAACACTAACATTACAAAATAGAAAGATTAAATACCTTCTTGTAGCTATGAAGTTTTACAGACAGGAAGGGGCCAATGGTCTGTTTAGGAGGGTGCCCCTGAGACAAGCCTGAATGACCCCTGGCTAGTACAGCAAAACAGATCTGTGTCCCAAGTGGCACCCTATTCCCTACATAGTGCATCGCTTCTGACCAGGACCCATATGCTTTGGTCAAAAGTAATGCACTACGTAGACAGTAGGCTGTCAATGGGGACGCACGATGTGTAGTGAGACAAGAGGAAACAGTCTGCTTCACGACCATCCTACTATCCGTCTGATTAGCCTGGGTGGCTTGACATCGGAGTTGAGACGTAGCTTAGCATAGCGGTGTGTACATTAACAGCAGGTCAGGACTAAATACTGTAGCTTAGCATAGCGGTGTGTACATTAACAACAGGTCAGGACTAAATACTGTAGCTTAGCATAGCGGTGTGTACATTAACAGCAGGTCAGGACTAATTACTGTAGCTTAGCATAGCGGTGTGTACATTAACAGCAGGTCAGGACTAATTACTGTAGCTTAGCATAGCGGTGTGTACATTAACAACAGGTCAGGACTAATTACTGTAGCTTAGCATAGCGGTGTGTACATTAACAACAGGTCAGGACTAATTACTGTAGCTTAGCATAGCGGTGTGTACATTAACAACAGGTCAGGACTAAATACTGTAGCTTAGCATAGCGGTGTGTACATTAACAGCAGGTCAGGACTAATTACTGTAGCTTAGCATAGCGGTGTGTACATTAACAGCAGGTCAGGACTAAATACTGTAGCTTAGCATAGCGGTGTGTACATTAACAGCAGGTCAGGACTAATTACTGTAGCTTAGCATAGCGGTGTGTACATTAACAGCAGGTCAGGACTAAATACTGTAGCTTAGCATAGCGGTGTGTACATTAACAGCAGGTCAGGACTAATTACTGTAGCTTAGCATAGCGGTGTGTACATTAACAGCAGGTCAGGACTAATTACTGTAGCTTAGCATAGCGGTGTGTACATTAACAACAGGTCAGGACTAATTACTGTAGCTTAGCATAGCGGTGTGTACATTAACAACAGGTCAGGACTAATTACTGTAGCTTAGCATAGCGGTGTGTACATTAACAACAGGTCAGGACTAATTACTGTAGCTTAGCATAGCGGTGTGTACATTAACAACAGGTCAGGACTAATTACTGTAGCTTAGCATAGCGGTGTGTACATTAACAGCAGGTCAGGACTAATTACTGTAGCTTAGCATAGCGGTGTGTACATTAACAGCAGGTCAGGACTAATTACTGTAGCTTAGCATAGCGGATGTCTATGTACATAAACATCTCGTGGTTCACTTAGAAAAGAACAGACAGCTATCAGATGACACGCTGCTAATACCTGCAGAGAGGGGTGTGTGTGTTAATACCCTGCAGAGAGGTGGTGTGTGTGTGTTAATCCCTGTAGAGAGGTGGTGTGTGTGTTAATACCCTGTAGAGAGGAGGTGTGTGTGTTAATACCCTGTAGAGAGGGGTGTGTGATTTAATACCCTGCAGAGAGAAGGTGTGTGTGTGTGTTAATACCCTGCAGAGAGGAGGTGTGTGTGTTAATACCCTGTAGAGAGGAGGTGTGTGTGTGTGTTAATACCCTGCAGAGAGGTGGTGTGTGTGTGTTAATCCCCTGTAGAGAGGTGGTGTGTGTGTTAATACCCTGTAGAGAGGAGGTGTGTGTGTGTGTTAATACCCTGTAGAGAGGGGTGTGTGTTTTAATACCCTGCAGAGAGGAGGTGTGTGTGTGTGTTAATACCCTGCAGAGAGGAGGTGTGTGTGTTAATACCCTGTAGAGAGGGTGTGTGTGGTAATACCCTGTAGAGAGGAGGTATGTGTGTTAATACCCTGTAGAGAGGGGTGTGTGTGTTAATCCCCTGCAGAGAGGTGTGTGTTAATACCCTGTAGAGAGGAGGTGTGTGTGTGTGTTAATACCCTGTAGAGAGGAGGTGTGTGTGTTAATACCCTGTAGAGAGGAGTGTGTGTGTTAATACCCTGTAGAGAGGAGGTGTGTGTTAATACCCTGTAGAAAGGAGGTGTGTGTGTGTGTTAATACCCTGTAGAGAGGTGTGTGTGTGTTAATACCCTGTAGAGAGGAGATGTGTGTGTTAATACCCTGTAGAGGAGAGTGTGTTTTAATACCCTGTAGAGAGGAGGTGTGTGTGTGTGTTAATACCCTGTAGAGAGGGGTGTGTGTGTGTGTTAATACCCTGTAGAGAGGAGGTGTGTGTGTGTGTTAATACCCTGTAGAGAGGAGGTGTGTGTGTGTGTTAATACCCTGTAGAGAGGAGGTGTGTGTGTGTGTGTGTTAATACCCTGTAGAGAGGGGTGTGTGTGTGTTTAATACCCTGTAGAGAGGAGGTGTGTGTGTGTGTGTGTTAATACCCTGTAGAGAGGGGTGTGTGTGTGTTTAATACCCTGTAGAGAGGAGGTGTGTGTGTGTGTTAATACCCTGTAGAGAGGGGTGTGTGTGTGTTTAATACCCTGTAGAGAGGAGGTGTGTGTGTGTGTGTGTTAATACCCTGTAGAGAGGAGGTGTGTGTGTGTGTGTGTTAATACCCTGTAGAGAGGGGTGTGTGTGTGTGTGTGTTAATACCCTGTAGAGAGGAGGTGTGTGTGTGTGTGTGTTAATACCCTGTAGAGAGGAGGTGTGTGTGTGTGTGTGTGTTAATACCCTGTAGAGAGGAGGTGTGTGTGTGTGTGTTAATACCCTGTAGAGAGGAGGTGTGTGTGTGTGTTAATACCCTGTAGAGAGGGGTGTGTGTGTGTTTAATACCCTGTAGAGAGGAGGTGTGTGTGTGTGTTAATACCCTGTAGAGAGGGGTGTGTGTGTGTTTAATACCCTGTAGAGAGGAGGTGTGTGTGTGTGTGTGTGTGTTTAATACCCTGTAGAGAGGAGGTGTGTGTGTGTGTGTGTTAATACCCTGTAGAGAGGAGGTGTGTGTGTGTGTGTGTTAATACCCTGTAGAGAGGGGTGTGTGTGTGTGTGTGTTAATACCCTGTAGAGAGGAGTGTGTGTGTGTGTGTGTTAATACCCTGTAGAGAGGAGGTGTGTGTGTGTGTGTGTTAATACCCTGTAGAGAGGAGGTGTGTGTGTGTGTGTGTGTTAATACCCTGTAGAGAGGAGGTGTGTGTGTGTGTGTGTGTTAATACCCTGTAGAGAGGAGGTGTGTGTGTGTGTGTGTTAATACCCTGTAGAGAGGAGGTGTGTGTGTGTGTGTGTTAATACCCTGTAGAGAGGAGGTGTGTGTGTGTGTGTGTTAATACCCTGTAGAGAGGAGGTGTGTGTGTGTGTGTGTGTGTGTGTTAATACCCTGTAGAGAGGAGGTGTGTGTGTGTGTGTGTTAATACCCTGTAGAGATGAGGTGTGTGTGTGTGTGTGTTAATACCCTGTAGAGAGGAGGTGTGTGTGTGTGTGTGTTAATACCCTGTAGAGAGGGGTGTGTGTGTGTTTAATACCCTGTAGAGAGGGGTGTGTGTGTGTTAATACCCTGTAGAGAGGGGTGTGTGTGTGTTAATACCCTGTAGAGAGGGGTGTGTGTGTGTTAATACCCTGTAGAGAGGGTGTGTGTGTTAATACCCTGTAGAGAGGAGGTGTGTGTGTGTGTGTGTGTTAATACCCTGTAGAGAGGAGGTGTGTGTGTGTGTGTGTTAATACCCTGTAGAGAGGGGGTGTGTGTGTGTTAATACCCTGTAGAGAGGGGTGTGTGTGTGTGTTAATACCCTGTAGAGAGGGGTGTGTGTGTGTGTTAATACCCTGTAGAGAGGGGTGTGTGTGTGTTAATACCCTGTAGAGAGGGGTGTGTGTGTGTGTTAATACCCTGTAGAGAGGGGTGTGTGTGTGTTAATACCCTGTAGAGAGGAGGTGTGTGTGTGTGTGTGTTAATACCCTGTAGAGAGGGGTGTGTGTGTGTTTAATACCCTGTAGAGAAAGACGAGCTCGTGCAGGAGCATGCCTCTTAGTGTTTATGTACACCATCAGGTCTTTGATGATCATTGTGGGCCCTGGACGCTCCGACGCACACAACAGAAAGACATTTACAACTGTGCTGTGATCTGATCTGGCAGCGTGACTCAACTCGTATTAACTGCCTGGCAACATTGAAGCATCGTTAAACCACAAGAAGTCAGGAAGCTTCAACCTGGACATAAGTCTCTGGCTCAAACCTGGGACAAAAAGGCATTTAGCCATAGCGTTTGGCACCGATTTCAGATTTTTAATTAAAAGATGTCCTCCAGTGTAAAATATATATATATATATATACTGGGATATACTATCTGACTAGGTATGTATATATATACTGGGATATACTATCTGACTAGGTATATATATATATATACTGGGATATACTATCTGACTAGGTATATATATACTGGGATATACTATCTGATTAGGTATATATATGTATATATATAATGGGATATACTATCTGATTAGGTATATATATATATATATATATATATACTGGGATACACTATCTGACTAGGTATATATATACTGGGATACACTATCTGACTAGATATATATATATATACTGGGATACACTATCTGACTAGGTATATATATATACTGGGATACACTATCTGACTAGGTATATATATATATATATATATACTGGGATATACTATCTGACTAGGTATATATATATATATACACTGGGATATACTATCTGATTAGGTATATATATATATACATCTATATACTGGGATATACTATCTGACTAGGTATATATATATATATATATCTATATACTGGGATATACTATCTGACTAGGTATATATATATATATATATCTATATACTGGGATATACTATCTGACTAGGTATATATATACTGGGATATACTATCTGATTAGGTATATATATATATATATATATAATGGGATATACTATCTGATTAGGTATATATATATATATATATATATATATATATACTGGGATATACTATCTGACTAGGTATATATATACTGGGATATACTATCTGATTAGGTATATATATATATATATATATATATATACTGGGATATACTATCTGACTAGGTATATATATATATATACACTGGGATATACTATCTGATTAGGTATATATATATATATATCTATATACTGGGATATACTATCTGACTAGGTATATATATATATATATATATATCTATATACTGGGATATACTATCTGACTAGGTATATATATATATATATATATATCTATATACTGGGATATACTATCTGACTAGGTATATATATACTGGGATATACTATCTGATTAGGTATATATATATATATATATAAATAATGGGATATACTATCTGATTAGGTATATATATATATATATATATATATATATACTGGGATACACTATCTGACTAGGTATATATATACTGGGATACACTATCTGACTAGATATATATATATATACTGGGATACACTATCTGACTAGGTATATATATATACTGGGATACACTATCTGACTAGGTATATATATATATATATATATATATATATATATATATACACTGGGATATACTATCTGACTAGGTATATATATATATATATATACACTGGGATATACTATCTGATTAGGTATATATATATATATATCTATATACTGGGATATACTATCTGACTAGGTATATATATATATATATATCTATATACTGGGATATACTATCTGACTAGGTATATATATATATATATATATATACTGGGATATACTATCTGACTAGGTATATATATATATATATATATACATATATATATATATACTGTGAAATACTATCTGACTAGGTATATATATATACTGGGATATACTATCTGACTAGGTATATATATATATATATATACTGGGATATACTATCTGATTAGGTATATATATATCTATATACTGGGATATACTATCTGACTAGGTGTATATATATATATATATATATATATATATATATACTGGGATATACTATCTGACTAGGTATATATATATACTGTGATATACTATCTGACTAGGTATATATATATACTGGGATATACTCTCTGACTAGGTATATATATATATATACTGGGATATACTATCTGACTAGGTATATACATACTGGGATATACTATCCCAAGTATAAATACAGGAAAGCAAAAATATATTAAAAGGGAAAAAAATTGTTTTGAACAAAATAGTGCAAACTTCAAAGGGATACCTAGTCAGATGTACAACCCAGCAGCATTGCAGTTCTTGACAAACCGGTGTGCCTGGTACCTACTACCATACCCTGTTCAAAGACACTGAAATATTTTGTCTTGTCCGTTCACCCTCTGAATGGCACACATACACAATCCATCTCTCAATTGTCTCAAGGCTTAAAAATCCTTCTTTAACCAGTCTTCTCTCCTTCATCTACACTGATTGAAGTGGATTTAAAAGGTGACATCACTAAGGGATCATAGCTTTCACCTGGATTCACCTGGTCAGTCTATGTCATGGAAAGATCAGGTGTTCCTAATGTTTTGTGTTCATGTTTACTACGACAGCAGGAGGGGAAAAACAACTTTATGAGTCTGTCTGTCAGCCCAATACAATAACCTACAGAATATATAGAGAGGACGGATGGAGAAGGTCTGGCGGAGGTCATGAACCATCCCAAAAATACATCTGTGACCGAGAAGGAAGCTTTAACTTGTGATTGAAAATGATTCGGTATGTTTTCGCTGCTGCACCTTGAATCAAAGCTTCCATCTCCCGGTGTGTGTCGTACTCAAGACATTACAGGCATATCAGAGGACGCCTGTGCTAAAGGATTAACAGGACCCCTGGAGTTACCAAGCACAAATGGGGTGATTGTCTCCACATGGGAAACAGTATCTACCCCTGTACTTCAGCTTAATACACACTACACTAACACACTACACTAACACACTACACTAACACACTAACACACTACATTAACACACTACACTAACACACTACACTAACACACTACACTAACACACTACACTAACACACTACACTAACACACTACACTAACACACTAACACACTACACTAACACACTACACTAACACACTACACTAACACACTACACTAACACACTACACTAACACACTAACACACTACACTAACACACTACACTAACACACTACACTAACACACTAACACACTACACTAACACACTACACTAACACACTACACTAACGCACTACACTAACGCACTACACTAACACACTACACTAACACACTACACTAACACACTACACTAACGCACTACACTAACGCACTACGCTAACACACTACATTAACACACTACACTAACACACTACACTAACGCACTACACTAACGCACTACACTAACGCACTACACTAACACACTACACTAACACACTACATTAACACACTACACTAACACACTACATTAACACACTACACTAACGCACTACACTAACACACTAACACACTACACTAACACACTACACTAACACACTACACTAACACACTACACTAACACACTAACACACTACACTAACACACTACACTAACACACTACACTAACACACTAACACACTACATTAACACACTACACTAACACACTACACTAACGCACTACACTAACGCACTACACTAACGCACTACACTAACGCACTACACTAACACACTACACTAACACACTACACTAACACACTACACTAACACACTACACTAACACACTACACTAACACACTACACTAACACACTACACTAACGCACTACACTAACGCACTACACTAACGCACTACACTAACACACTACACTAACACACTACACTAACACACTACACTAACACACTACACTAACACACTACATTAACACACTACACTAACGCACTACACTAACGCACTACGCTAACGCACTACGCTAACGCACTACACTAACACACTACATTAACGCACTACGCTAACGCACTACGCTAACGCACTACGCTAACGCACTACGCACTACACTAACGCACTACACTAACACACTACATTAACACACTACATTAACGCACTACACTAACGCACTATGCTACCGCACTACGCTAACACACTTTCTTCTTCCGGCGCCGACAGAGATGGCCGCCCGCTTCGCGTTCCTAGGAAACTATGCAGTTTTTTGTTTTTTTACGTGTTATTTCTTACACTAGTACCCCAGGTCATCTTAAGTTTCTTTACATACAGCCGAGAAGAACTACTGAATATAAGATCAGCGTCAACTCACCATCAGTACGACCAAGAATATGTTTTTCGCGATGCGGATCCTGTGTTCTGCCTTACAACCAGTGTAACCGAGTGGATCACATGCAGCGACCCAAAAAAAAACGACTCAGAAAAAGAGGGAAACGAAGCGGTCTTCTGGTCAGACTCCGGAGACGGGCACATCGTGCACCACTCCCTAGCATTCTTCTTGCCAATGTCCAGTCTCTTGACAACAAGGTTGATGAAATCCGAGCAAGGGTAGCATTCCAGAGGGACATCAGAGACTGTAACGTTCTCTGCTTCACGGAAACATGGCTAACTGGAGAGACGCAATCCGAAGCGGTGCAGCCAGCGGGTTTCTCCACGCATCGCGCCGACAGGAACAAACATCTTTCTGGTAAGAAGACGGGCGGGGGCGTATGCCTTATGGCCAACGTGACATGGTGTGATGAAAGAAACATACAGGAACTCAAATCCTTCTGTTCACCTGATTTAGAATTCCTCACAATCAAATGTAGACCGCATTATCTACCAAGAGAATTCTCTTCGATTATAATCACAGCCGTATATATCCCCCCCAAGCAGACACATCGATGGCTCTGAACGAACTTTATTTAACTCTCTGCAAACTGGAAACGATTTATCCGGAGGCTGCATTCATTGTAGCTGGGGATTTTAACAAGGCTAATCTGAAAACAAGACTCCCTAAATTTTATCAGCATATCGATTGCGCAACCAGGGGTGGAAAGACCCTGGATCATTGTTACTCTAACTTCCGCGACGCATATAAGGCCCTGCCCCGCCCCCTTTCGGAAAAGCTGACCATGACTCCATTTTGTTGATCCCTGCCTACAGACAGAAACTAAAACAAGAAGCCCCCACGCTGAGGTCTGTCCAACGCTGGTCTGACCAAGCGGACTCCACACTCCAAGACTGCTTCCATCACGTGGACTGGGAGATGTTTCGTATTGCGTCAGACAACAACATTGACGAATACGCTGATACGGTGTGCGAGTTCATTAGAACGTGCGTTGAAGATGTCGTTCCCATAGCAACGATTAAAACATTCCCTAACCAGAAACCTTGGATTGATGGCAGCATTCGTGTGAAACTGAAGGCACGAACCACTGCTTTTAATCAGGGCAAGGTGTCTGGTAACATGACTGAATACAAACAGTGCAGCTATTCCCTCCGCAAGGCTATCAAACAAGCTAAGCGCCAGTACAGAGACAAAGTAGAATCTCAATTCAACGGCTCAGACACAAGAGGTATGTGGCAGGGTCTACAGTCAATCACGGACTACAGGAAGAAACCCAGCCCAGTCACGGACCAGGATGTCTTGCTCCCAGGCAGACTAAATAACTTTTTGCCCGCTTTGAGGACAATACAGTGCCACTGACACGGCCTGCAACGGAAACATGCGGTCTCTCCTTCACTGCAGCCGAAGTGAGTAAGACATTTAAACGTGTTAACCCTCGCAAGGCTGCAGGCCCAGACGGCATCCCCAGCCGCGCCCTCAGAGCATGCGCAGACCAGCTGGCCGGTGTGTTTACGGACATATTCAATCAATCCCTATACCAGTCTGCTGTTCCCACATGCTTCAAGAGGGCCACCATTGTTCCTGTTCCCAAGAAAGCTAAGGTAACTGAGCTAAACGACTACCGCCCCGTAGCACTCACATCCGTCATCATGAAGTGCTTTGAGAGACTAGTCAAGGACCATATCACCTCCACCCTACCTGACACCCTTGACCCACTCCAATTTGCTTACCGCCCAAATAGGTCCACAGACGATGCAATCTCAACCACACTGCACACTGCCCTAACCCATCTGGACAAGAGGAATACCTATGTGAGAATGCTGTTCATCGACTACAGCTCGGCATTCAACACCATAGTACCCTCCAAGCTCGTCATCAAGCTCGAGACCCTGGGTCTCGACCCCGCCCTGTGCAACTGGGTACTGGACTTCCTGACGGGCCGCCCCCAGGTGGTGAGGGTAGGCAACAACATCTCCTCCCCGCTGATCCTCAACACTGGGGCCCCACAAGGGTGCGTTCTGAGCCCTCTCCTGTACTCCCTGTTCACCCACGACTGCGTGGCCATGCACGCTCCAACTCAATCATCAAGTTTGCGGACGATACAACAGTGGTAGGCTTGATTACCAACAACGACGAGACGGCCTACAGGGAGGAGGTGAGGGCCCTCGGAGTGTGGTGTCAGGAAAACAACCTCACACTCAACGTCAACAAAACTAAGGAGATGATTGTGGACTTCAGGAAACAGCAGAGGGAACACCCCTATCCACATTGATGGAACAGTAGTGGAGAGGGTAGCAAGTTTTAAGTTCCTCGGCATACACATCACAGACAAACTGAATTGGTCCACTCACACAGACAGCATCGTGAGGAAGGCGCAGCAGCGCCTCTTCAACCTCAGGAGGCTGAAGAAATTCGGCTTGTCACCAAAAGCACTCACAAACTTCTACAGATGCACAATCGAGAGCATCCTGGCGGGCTGTATCACCGCCTGGTATGGCAACTGCACCGCCCTCAACCGTAAGGCTCTCCAGAGGGTAGTGAGGTCTGCACAACGCATCACCGGGGGCAAACTACCTGCCCTCCAGGACACCTACACCACCCGATGCTACAGGAAGGCCATAAAGATCATCAAGGACATCAACCACCCGAGCCACTGCCTGTTCACCCCGCTGTCATCCAGAAGGCGAGGTCAGTACAGGTGCATCAAAGCTGGGACCGAGAGACTGAAAAACAGCTTCTATCTCAAGGCCATCAGCCTGTTAAACAGCCACCACTAACATTGAGTGGCTACTGCCAACACACTGTCAATGACAATGACTCTACTCCAGCGACTTTAATCATGGAAGTTGATGGGAAATGATGTAAATATATCACTAGCTACTTTAAACAATGCTACCTTATATAATGTTACTTACCCTACATTGTTCATCTCATATGCATACGTTGATACTGTACTCTATATCATCGACTGCATCCTTATGTAATACATGTATCACTAGCCACTTTAACTATGCCACTTGGTTTACATACTTATCTCATATGTATATACTGTACTCGATATCATCTACTGTATCTTGCCTATGCTGCTCTGTACCATCACTCATTCATATATCCTTATGTACATATTCTTTATCCCCTTACACTGTGTATAAGACAGTAGTTTTTTTTTGGAATTGTTAGTTAGATTACTTGCTTTTTATTACTGCATTGTCGGAACTAGAAGCACAAGCATTTCGCTACACTCGCATTAACATCTGCTAACCATGTGTATGTGACAAATAAAATTTGATTTTGATTTGATTTGATTTGATTTACATTAACGCACTACACTAACGCACTACGCTAACGCACTACACTAACGCACTACGCTAACGCACTACGCTAAGGCACTACGCTAACACACTACGCTAACGCACTACGCTAAGGCACTACACTAACACACTACACTAACACACTACACTAACACACTACACTAACACACTACATTAACACTTTTAGACCTGGGTATTGGTTGGTGTCAATTGGTGCCTAACTACTGGTCTGCGTTGACACTGGCGGGATGACTGTAGTACAATGGTAGGACAATGGTGGGATGACTGTAGTACAATGGTAGGACAATGGTGGGATGACTGTAGTACAATGGTAGGACAATCGTGGGATGACTGTAGTACAATGGTAGGACAATGGTGGGATGACTGTAGTACAATGGTAGGACAATGGTGGGATGACTGTAGTACAATGGTAGGACAATGGTGGGATACTACGGCAGGACGACGGCAGTACGATGACAGGACGACGGTAGGATGACAGTAGGCCGGAGCCAGGGTTCGGGGCTCACCTGTGGGTTGTTGGCCTCGGCCAGCTTGCACTGTCTCAGGAACAGTTTGAGGTTACCCCAGTCCATATAGGGCAGGAGTACCATAGGCTTCTCTCCTTCCTCTGTACACACATGACAGATGGGGAGCAGGTTCCTGAAGGACAGGACAACTGGGAGGTTAATAGGAAATAGGTAGGAGAGATAGGGAGGGCAAATACTGCACATATCAACTAGTCTATCTGATAATAGAAGAGAGAGAGCAAGATAACACACTACTACAATGACACGGATCCAGGTGTTTCTGGGGGCATAGCCTTGCTATTGAGAAAGGCCGCCGTAGGCAGACATGGCTCTCAAGAGAAGACAGGCTATGTGCTCACTGCCCACAAAATGAGGTGGGAACTGAGCTGCACTTCCTAACCTCCTGCCCAATGTAATGACCATATTAGAGACACATATTTCCCTCAGATTACACAGATCCACAAAGAATTTGAAAACAAACAAACTCCCATATCTACTGGGTGACATCACAGTGTGACATCACAGCAGCAAGATTTGTGACCTGTTGCCACAAGAAAAGGGCAACCAGTGAAGAACAAACACCATTGTAAATACAACCCATATTTATGCTTATTTATTTTATCTTGTGTCCTTTACCATTTTTACATTGCTAAAACACTGTATATATATATATATATAATATGACATTTGTAATGTCTTTATTATTTTGGAACTTCTGTATGTGTAATGTTTACTGTTCATTTTTTTAATGTTTATTTCACTTTTGTTTATTCATCTATTGCACTTGCAATATAAAAAAATATGTTTCCCATGCCAATAAAGCCTCTTAAATTTAAATTAAGGAGGAAGCTTAATTGGAGAGCACTGTGACCACCTGACCTCGGGAAAGGAAAGAGGAAGGTGTGGGCCCAGCGTGAGGAACTGACAAAGCTTTCACAGAATCACACACGTGGGGCGGTAATAAGATACGCGTATCACAGACGGATGAAGACCATCATGGAAATAAAATCACTGTCAAAATAGGTTAACATACATTAACATAAGCCTACATTCATTTTGGGGCGGCAGGGTAGCCTAGTGGTTAGAGCGTTGGACTAGCAACCGAAAGGTTGACCCACTGTTCCTTGGCCTGTTAACCCACTGTTCCTAGGCCAGTTAACCCACTGTTCCTAGGCCAGTTAACCCACTGTTCCTAGGCCAGTTAACCCACTGTTCCTAGGCCAGTTAACCCACTGTTCCTAGGCCAGTTAACCCACTGTTCCTAGACCAGTTAACCCACTGTTCCTAGGCCAGTTAACCCACTGTTCCTAGGCCAGTTAACCCACTGTTCCTAGGCCAGTTAACCCACTGTTCCTAGACCAGTTAACCCACTGTTCCTAGGCCAGTTAACCCACTGTTCCTAGGCCAGTTAACCCACTGTTCCTAGGCCAGTTAACCCACTGTTCCTAGGCCAGTTAACCCACTGTTCCTAGGCCAGTTAACCCACTGTTCCTAGGCCAGTTAACCCACTGTTCCTAGGCCAGTTAACCCACTGTTCCTAGGACAGTTAACCCACTGTTCCTAGGCCAGTTAACCCACTGTTCCTAGGCCAGTTAACCCACTGTTCCTAGACCAGTTAACCCACTGTTCCTAGACCAGTTAACCCACTGTTCCTAGACCAGTTAACCCACTGTTCCTAGACCAGTTAACCCACTGTTCCTAGACCAGTTAACCCACTGTTCCTAGACCAGTTAACCCACTGTTCCTAGACCAGTTAACCCACTGTTCCTAGACCAGTTAACCCACTGTTCCTAGGCCAGTTAACCCAGTGTTCCTAGGTCAGTTAACCCACTGTTCCTAGGCCAGTTAGGCCGTCATTGTAAATAATAATTTGTTCTTAAACTAGTTAAATAAAGGTAAAAAACATTTTTGGGATTTTATTAATTTGTATTAACTTTGTTTTTATTATTATTTTTAACTTAATTTTAACGTGTATAAACTTGACCTAACAGCAGGAGTGTTTACTAATGATTCTAACTTAGTCTATTAAACGTTCTACGTCTCCTCCTCTTTCCAACTGGCCTCTGATGCTCCAGCAGCTATCTGCTAGAGGTGTAGAGTGATGCTGGAGCAGCTATCTGCTAGAGGTGTAGAGTGATGCTGGAGCAGCTATCTGCTAGAGGTGTAGAGTGATGCTCCAGCAGCTATCTGCTAGAGGTGTAGAGTGATGCTGGAGCAGCTATCTGCTAGAGGTGTAGAGTGATGCTCCAGCAGCTATCTGTTAGATGTGTAGAGTGATGCTGGAGCAGCTATCTGCTAGATGTGTAGAGTGATGCTGGAGCAGCTATCTGCTAGAGGTGTAGAGTGATGCTGGAGCAGCTATCTGCTAGAGGTGTAGAGTGATGCTGGAGCAGCTATCTGCTAGAGGTGTAGAGTGATGCTGGAGCAGCTATCTGCTAGAGGTGTAGAGTGATGCTGGAGCAGCTGTCTGCTAGAGGTGTAGAGTGATGCTGGAGAAGCTATCTGCTAGAGGTGTAGAGTGACGCTCCAGCAGCTATCTGCTAGAGGTGTAGAGTGATGCTCCAGCAGCTATCTGCTAGAGGTGTAGAGTGATGCTGGAGCAGCTATCTGCTAGAGGTGTAGAGTGATGCTGGAGCAGCTGTCTGCTAGAGGTGTAGAGTGATGCTCCAGCAGCTATCTGCTAGAGGTGTAGAGTGATGCTGGAGCAGCTATCTGCTAGAGGTGTAGAGTGATGCTGGAGCAGCTATCTGCTAGAGGTGTAGAGTGATGCTGGAGCAGCTATCTGCTAGAGGTGTAGAGTGATGCTGGAGCAGCTATCTGCTAGAGGTGTAGAGTGATGCTGGAGAAGCTATCTGCTAGAGGTGTAGAGTGATGCTCCAGCAGCTATCTGCTAGAGGTGTAGAGTGATGCTGGAGCAGCTATCTGCTAGATGTGTAGAGTGATGCTGGAGCAGCTATCTGCTAGATGTGTAGAGTGATGCTGGAACAGCTATCTGCTAGAGGTGTAGAGTGATGCTGGAGCAGCTGTCTGCTAGAGGTGTAGAGTGATGCTGGAGCAGCTATCTGCTAGAGGTGTAGAGTGATGCTGGAGCAGCTATCTGCTAGAGGTGTAGAGTGATGCTGGAGCAGCTATCTGCTAGAGGTGTAGAGTGATGCTGGAGCAGCTATCTGCTAGAGGTGTAGAGTGATGCTCCAGCAGCTATCTGCTAGAGGTGTAGAGTGATGCTGGAGCAGCTATCTGCTAGAGGTGTAGAGTGATGCTGGAGCAGCTATCTGCTAGAGGTGTAGAGTGATGCTGGAGCAGCTATCTGCTAGAGGTGTAGAGTGATGCTCCAGCAGCTATCTGCTAGAGGTGTAGAGTGATGCTGGAGCAGCTATCTGCTAGAGGTGTAGAGTGATGCTGGAGCAGCTATCTGCTAGAGGTGTAGAGTGATGCTCCAGCAGCTATCTGCTAGAGGTGTAGAGTGATGCTGGGGCAGCTATCTGCTAGAGGTGTAGAGTGATGCTGGAGCAGCTATCTGCTAGAGAGGTATCTGCTAGAGTGAGTGATAGAGGTGTAGAGTGATGCTCCAGCAGCTATCTGCTAGAGGTGTAGAGTGATGCTGGAGCAGCTATCTGCTAGAGGTGTAGAGTGATGCTGGAGCAGCTGTCTGCTAGAGGTGTAGAGTGATGCTCCAGCAGCTATCTGCTAGAGGTGTAGAGTGATGCTCCAGCAGCTATCTGCTAGATGTGTAGAGTGATGCTGGAGCAGCTATCTGCTAGAGGTGTAGAGTGATGCTGGAGCAGCTGTCTGCTAGAGGTGTAGAGTGATGCTGGAGCAGCTATCTGCTAGAGGTGTAGAGTGATGCTCCAGCAGCTATCTGCTAGAGGTGTAGAGTGATGCTGGAGCAGCTATCTGCTAGAGGTGTAGAGTGATGCTGGAGCAGCTATCTGCTAGAGGTGTAGAGTGATGCTCCAGCAGCTATCTGCTAGAGGTGTAGAGTGATGCTCCAGCAGCTATCTGCTAGAGGTGTAGAGTGATGCTGGAGCAGCTATCTGCTAGAGGTGTAGAGTGATGCTGGAGCAGCTATCTGCTAGAGGTGTAGAGTGATGCTGGAGCAGCTATCTGCTGGAGGTGTAGAGTGATGCTGGAGCAGCTATCTGCTAGAGGTGTAGAGTGATGCTCCAGCAGCTATCTGCTAGAGGTGTAGAGTGATGCTGGAGCAGCTATCTGCTAGAGGTGTAGAGTGATGCTGGAGCAGCTATCTGCTAGAGGTGTAGAGTGATGCTGGAGCAGCTATCTGCTAGAGGTGTAGAGTGATGCTGGAGCAGCTATCTGCTAGAGGTGTAGAGTGATGCTGGAGCAGCTATCTGCTAGAGGTGTAGAGTGATGCTGGAGCAGCTATCTGCTAGAGGTGTAGAGTGATGCTGGAGCAGCTATCTGCTAGAGGTGTAGAGTGATGCTGGAGCAGCTATCTGCTAGAGGTGTAGAGTGATGCTGGAGCAGCTATCTGCTAGATGTGTAGAGTGATGCTGGAGCAGCTATCTGCTAGAGGTGTAGAGTGATGCTGGAGCAGCTATCTGCTAGAGGTGTAGAGTGATGCTGGAGCAGCTATCTGCTAGATGTGTAGAGTGATGCTGGAGCAGCTATCTGCTAGAGGTGTAGAGTGATGCTGGAGCAGCTGTCTGCTAGAGGTGTAGAGTGATGCTGGAGCAGCTATCTGCTAGAGGTGTAGAGTGATGCTCCAGCAGCTATCTGCTAGAGGTGTAGAGTGATGCTGGAGCAGCTGTCTGCTAGAGGTGTAGAGTGATGCTCCAGCAGCTATCTGCTAGAGGTGTAGAGTGATGCTCCAGCAGCTATCTGCTAGATGTGTAGAGTGATGCTGGAGCAGCTGTCTGCTAGAGGTGTAGAGTGATGCTGGAGCAGCTGTCTGCTAGAGGTGTAGAGTGATGCTCCAGCAGCTATCTGCTAGAGGTGTAGAGTGATGCTCCAGCAGCTATCTGCTAGATGTGTAGAGTGATGCTGGAGCAGCTATCTGCTAGAGGTGTAGAGTGATGCTGGAGCAGCTGTCTGCTAGAGGTGTAGAGTGATGCTGGAGCAGCTATCTGCTAGAGGTGTAGAGTGATGCTCCAGCAGCTATCTGCTAGAGGTGTAGAGTGATGCTGGAGCAGCTATCTGCTAGAGGTGTAGAGTGATGCTGGAGCAGCTATCTGCTAGAGGTGTAGAGTGATGCTCCAGCAGCTATCTGCTAGAGGTGTAGAGTGATGCTGGAGCAGCTATCTGCTAGAGGTGTAGAGTGATGCTGGAGCAGCTATCTGCTAGAGGTGTAGAGTGATGCTCCAGCAGCTATCTGCTAGAGGTGTAGAGTGATGCCAGCAGCTATCTGCTAGAGGTGTAGAGTGATGCTGGAGCAGCTATCTGCTAGAGGTGTAGAGTGATGCTGGAGCAGCTATCTGCTAGAGGTGTAGAGTGATGCTGGAGCAGCTATCTGCTGGAGGTGTAGAGTGATGCTGGAGCAGCTATCTGCTAGAGGTGTAGAGTGATGCTCCAGCAGCTATCTGCTAGAGGTGTAGAGTGATGCTGGAGCAGCTATCTGCTAGAGGTGTAGAGTGATGCTGGAGCAGCTATCTGCTAGAGGTGTAGAGTGATGCTGGAGCAGCTATCTGCTAGAGGTGTAGAGTGATGCCAGCAGCTATCTGCTAGAGGTGTAGAGTGATGCTGGAGCAGCTATCTGCTAGAGGTGTAGAGTGATGCTGGAGCAGCTATCTGCTAGATGTGTAGAGTGATGCTCCAGCAGCTATCTGCTAGAGGTGTAGAGTGATGCTGGAGCAGCTATCTGCTAGAGGTGTAGAGTGATGCTCCAGCAGCTATCTGCTAGAGGTGTAGAGTGATGCTGGAGCAGCTATCTGCTAGATGTGTAGAGTGATGCTCCAGCAGCTATCTGCTAGAGGTGTAGAGTGATGCTGGAGCAGCTATCTGCTAGAGGTGTAGAGTGATGCTCCAGCAGCTATCTGCTAGAGGTGTAGAGTGATGCTGGAGCAGCTATCTGCTAGAGGTGTAGAGTGATGCTGGAGCAGCTATCTGCTAGAGGTGTAGAGTGATGCTGGAGCAGCTATCTGCTAGATGTGTAGAGTGATGCTGGAGCAGCTGTCTGCTAGAGGTGTAGAGTGATGCTGGATCAGCTATCTGCTAGAGGTGTAGAGTGATGCTGGAGCAGCTATCTGCTAGAGGTGTAGAGTGATGCTGGAGCAGCTGTCTGCTAGAGGTGTAGAGTGATGCTGGAGCAGCTATCTGCTAGAGGTGTAGAGTGATGCTGAGAGGCTATCTGCTAGATGTGTAGAGTGATGCTGGAGCAGCTATCTGCTAGATGTGTAGAGGTGTAGAGTGATGCTGGAGCAGCTATCTGCTAGAGGTGTAGAGTGATGCTGGAGCAGCTATCTGCTAGAGGTGTAGAGTGATGCTGGAGCAGCTATCTGCTAGATGTGTAGAGTGATGCTGGAGCAGCGATCTGCTAGAGGTGTAGAGTGATGCTGGAACAGGTATCTGCTAGATGTGTAGAGTGATGCTGGAACAGCTGTCTGCTAGATGTGTAGAGTGCTGCTAGAGCAGCTATCTGTTAGATGTGTAGAGTGATGCTGGAACAGCTATCTGCTAGATGTGTAGAGTGATGCTGGAGCAGCTATCTGCTAGAGGTGTAGAGTGATGCTGGAGCAGCTATCTGCTAGAGGTGTAGAGTGATGCTGGAGCAGCTATCTGCTAGAGGTGTAGAGTGATGCTGGAGCAGCTATCTGCTAGAGGTGTAGAGTGATGCTCCAGCAGCTATCTGCTAGAGGTGTAGAGTGATGCTGGAGCAGCTATCTGCTAGAGGTGTAGAGTGATGCTGGAGCAGCTATCTGCTAGAGGTGTAGAGTGATGCTCCAGCAGCTGTCTGCTAGAGGTGTAGAGTGATGCTGGAGCAGCTATCTGCTAGAGGTGTAGAGTGATGCTGGAGCAGCTATCTGCTAGAGGTGTAGAGTGATGCTCCAGCAGCTATCTGCTAGAGGTGTAGAGTGATGCTCCAGCAGCTATCTGCTAGAGGTGTAGAGTGATGCTGGAGCAGCTATCTGCTAGAGGTGTAGAGTGATGCTGGAGCAGCTATCTGCTAGAGGTGTAGAGTGATGCTGGAGCAGCTATCTGCTGGAGGTGTAGAGTGATGCTGGAGCAGCTATCTGCTAGAGGTGTAGAGTGATGCTCCAGCAGCTATCTGCTAGAGGTGTAGAGTGATGCTGGAGCAGCTATCTGCTAGAGGTGTAGAGTGATGCTGGAGCAGCTATCTGCTAGAGGTGTAGAGTGATGCTGGAGCAGCTATCTGCTAGAGGTGTAGAGTGATGCTCCAGCAGCTATCTGCTAGAGGTGTAGAGTGATGCTGGAGCAGCTATCTGCTAGAGGTGTAGAGTGATGCTGGAGCAGCTATCTGCTAGATGTGTAGAGTGATGCTCCAGCAGCTATCTGCTAGAGGTGTAGAGTGATGCTGGAGCAGCTATCTGCTAGAGGTGTAGAGTGATGCTCCAGCAGCTATCTGCTAGAGGTGTAGAGTGATGCTGGAGCAGCTATCTGCTAGAGGTGTAGAGTGATGCTGGAGCAGCTATCTGCTAGAGGTGTAGAGTGATGCTCCAGCAGCTATCTGCTAGAGGTGTAGAGTGATGCTGGAGCAGCTATCTGCTAGAGGTGTAGAGTGATGCTGGAGCAGCTATCTGCTAGAGGTGTAGAGTGATGCTGGAGCAGCTATCTGCTAGATGTGTAGAGTGATGCTGGAGCAGCTGTCTGCTAGAGGTGTAGAGTGATGCTGGATCAGCTATCTGCTAGAGGTGTAGAGTGATGCTGGAGCAGCTATCTGCTAGAGGTGTAGAGTGATGCTGGAGCAGCTGTCTGCTAGAGGTGTAGAGTGATGCTGGAGCAGCTATCTGCTAGAGGTGTAGAGTGATGCTGGAGAGGCTATCTGCTAGATGTGTAGAGTGATGCTGGAGCAGCTATCTGCTAGAGGTGTAGAGTGATGCTGGAGCAGCTATCTGCTAGAGGTGTAGAGTGATGCTGGAGTAGCTATCTGCTAGAGGTGTAGAGTGATGCTGGAGCAGCTATCTGCTAGAGGTGTAGAGTGATGCTGGAGCAGCTATCTGCTAGAGGTGTAGAGTGATGCTGGAACAGCTATCTGCTAGATGTGTAGAGTGATGCTGGAGCAGCTATCTGCTAGATGTGTAGAGTGATGCTGGAGCAGCTATCTGCTAGAGGTGTAGAGTGATGCTGGATCAGCTATCTGCTAGATGTGTAGATTGATGCTGGAGCAGCTATCTGCTAGAGGTGTAGAGTGATGCTGGAGCAGCTATCTGCTAGAGGTGTAGAGTGATGCTGGAGCAGCTATCTGCTAGAGGTGTAGAGTGATGCTCCAGCAGCTATCTGCTAGAGGTGTAGAGTGATGCTCCAGCAGCTATCTGCTAGAGGTGTAGAGTGATGCTGGAGCAGCTGTCTGCTAGAGGTGTAGAGTGATGCTGGAGCAGCTATCTGCTAGAGGTGTAGAGTGATGCTGGAGAAGCTATCTGCTAGATGTGTAGAGTGATGCTGGAGCAGCTATCTGCTAGATGTGTAGAGGTGTAGAGTGATGCTGGAGCAGCTATCTGCTAGATGTGTAGAGTAATGCTGGAGCAGCTATCTGCTAGATGTGTAGAGTGATGCTGGATCAGCTATCTGCTAGAGGTGTAGAGTGATGCTGGATCAGCTATCTGCTAGAGGTGTAGAGTGTTGCTGGATCAGCTATCTGCTAGATGTGCAGAGTGATGCTGGCGCAGCTATCTGCTAGATGTGTAGAGTGATGCTGGAGTAGCTATCTGCTAGAGGTGTAGAGTGATGCTGGATCAGCTATCTGCTAGATGTGTAGAGTGATGCTGGAGCAGCTATCTGCTAGATGTGTAGAGTGATGCTGGAGAAGCTATCTGCTAGATGTGTAGAGGTGTAGAGTGATGCTGTGTAGAGGTGTAGAGTGATGCTGGAGCAGCTATCTGCTAGATGTGTAGAGTGATGCTGGAGCAGCTATCTGCTAGATGTGTAGAGTGATGCTGGAGCAGCTATCTGCTAGATGTGTAGAGTGATGCTGGAGCAGCTATCTGCTAGATGTGTAGAGTGATGCTGGAGCAGCTATCTGCTAGATGTGTAGAGTGACGCTGGAGAAGCTATCTGCTAGATGTGTAGAGTGACGCTGGAGAAGCTATCTGCTAGATGTGTAGATGTGTAGAGTGATGCTGGAGCAGCTATCTGCTGGATGTGTAGAGTGATGCTGGAGCAGCTATCAGCTAGATGTGTAGAGTGATGCTGGAGCAGCTATCTGCTAGATGTGTAGAGTGATGCTGGAGCAGCTATCAGCTAGATGTGTAGAGTGATCTGGAGCAGCTATCTGCTAGAGGTGTAGAGGTGTAGGTGAGTGATAGGGGACGCAGAGAGAAGCAGGTGAGTGGGGGGTGGTAGGGGATGCAGAGAGAAGCAGGTGAGTGGGGGTGGTAGGGGACACAGAGAGAGGCAGGTGAGTGGTAGGGGACACAGAGAGAAGCAGGTGAGTGGTAGGGGATGCAGAGAGAAGCAGGTGAGTGGGGGGTGGTAGGAGACGCAGAGAGAAGCAAGTGAGTGGGGGTTGGTAGGGGACGCAGAGAGAAGCAGGTGAGTGGGGGTGGTAGGGGACGCAGAGAGAAGCAGGTGAGTGGTAGGGGATGCAGAGAGAAGCAGGTGAGTGGTAGGGGACGCAGAGAGAAGCAGGTGAGTGGTAGGGGACACAGAGAGAAGCAAGTGAGTGGGGGTTGGTAGGGGACGCAGAGAGAAGCAGGTGAGTGGGGGGCTGGTAGGGGACGCAGAGAGAAGCAGGTGAGTGGGGGGCTGGTATGGGACACAGAGAGAAGCAGGTGAGTGGTAGGGGATGCAGAGAGAAGCAGGGGAGTGGGGGCTGGTAGGGGACGCAGAGAGAAGCAGGTGAGTGATAGGGGACGCAGAGAGAAGCAAGTGAGTGGGGGGGGTAGTAGGGGACGGAGAGAGAAGCAGGTGAGTGGGGGGCTGGCAGGGGACGCAGAGAGAAGCAGATGAGTGGGGGCTGGTAGGGGACGCAAAGAGTAGCAGGTGAGTGGGGGGTGGGTAGGGGACGCAGAGAGAAGCAGGTGAGTGGGGGTGGTAGGGGACGCAGAGAGAAGCAGGTGAGTGGGGGTGGTAGGGGACGCAGAGAGAAGCAGGTGAGTGGGGGGTGGTAGGGGCGCAGAGAGAAGCAAGTGAGTGGGGGCTGGTAGGGGACGCAGAGAGAAGCAGGTGAGTGGGGGCTGGTAGGCGACGCAGAGAGAAGCAGGTGAGTGGGGGGTGGTAGGGGACGCAGAGAGAAGCAAGTGAGTGGTGGGCTGGTAGGGGACGCAGAGAGAAGCAGGTGAGGGGACACAGAGAGAAGCAGGTGAGTGGTAGGGGACGCAGAGAGAAGCAGGTGAGGGGACACAGAGAGAAGCAAGTGAGTGGGGGGCTGGTAGGGGACGCAGAGAGAAGCAGGTGAGTGGGGGGACACAGAGAGAAGCAGGTGAGGGGACACAGAGAGAAGCAAGTGAGTGGGGGCTGGTAGGGGACACAGAGAGAAGCAGGTGAGTGGGGGCTGGTAGGGGACACAGAGAGAAGCAGGTGAGTGGGGGCTGGTATGGGACACAGAGAGAAGCAGGTGAGTGGTAGGGGATGCAGAGAGAAGCAGGTGAGTGTGGGGCTGGTAGGGGACGCAGAGAGAAGCAGGTGAGTGATAGGGGATGCAGAGAGAAGCAAGTGAGTGGGGGGTAGTAGGGGACGGAGAGAGAAGCAGGTGAGTGGGGGGGGCTGGCAGGGGACGCAGAGAGAAGCAGATGAGTGGGGGGCTGGTAGGGGACGCAAAGAGTAGCAGGTGAGTGGGGGGTGGGTAGGGGACGCAGAGAGAAGAAGGTGAGTGGGGGGTGGTAGGGGACGCAGAGAGAGAAGCAGGTGAGTGGGGGTGGTAGGGGACGCAGAGAGAAGCAGGTGAGTGGGGGGGTGGTAGGGGCGCAGAGAGAAGCAAGTGAGTGGGGGCTGGTAGGGGACGCAGAGAGAAGCAGGTGAGTGGGGGGCTGGTAGGCGACGCAGAGAGAAGCAGGTGAGTGGGGGTGGTAGGGGACGCAGAGAGAAGCAAGTGAGTGGGGGCTGGTAGGGGACGCAGAGAGAAGCAGGTGAGTGGGGGGACACAGAGAGAAGCAGGTGAGTGGGGGACTGGTAGGGGACGCAGAGAGAAGCAGGTGAGTGGGGGTGGTAGGGGACGCAGAGAGAAGCAGGTGAGTGGGGGCTGGTAGGGGACGCAGAGAGAAGCAGGTGAGTGGGGGACACAGAGAGAAGCAGGTGAGTGGGGGCTGGTAGGGGACGCAGAGAGAAGCAGGTGAGTGGGGGCTGGTAGGCGACGCAGAGAGAAGCAGGTGAGTGGGGGTGGTAGGGGACGCAGAGAGAAGCAAGTGAGTGGTGGGCTGGTAGGGGACACAGAGAGAAGCAGGTGAGTGGTAGGGGATGCAGAGAGAAGCAGGTGAGTGGTAGGGGACGCAGAGAGAAGCAGGTGAGGGGACACAGAGAGAAGCAGGTGAGTGGTAGGGGACGCAGAGAGAAGCAGGTGAGGGGACACAGAGAGAAGCAAGTGAGTGGGGGCTGGTAGGGGACACAGAGAGAAGCAGGTGAGTGGGGGGACACAGAGAGAAGCAGGTGAGTGGGGGCTGGTAGGGGACGCAGAGAGAAGCAGGTGAGTGGGGGGACACAGAGAGAAGCAGGTGAGTGGGGGCTGGTAGGGGACGCAGAGAGAAGCAGGTGAGTGGGGGGTGGTAGGGGACGCAGAGAGAAGCAGGTGAGTGGGGGGCTGGTAGGGGACGCAGAGAGAAGCAGGTGAGTGGGGGGACACAGAGAGAAGCAGGTGAGTGGGGGCTGGTAGGGGACGCAGAGAGAAGCAGGTGAGTGGGGGGTGGTAGGGGACGCAGAGAGAAGCAGGTGAGTGGGGGGTGGTAGGGGACGCAGAGAGAAGCAGGTGAGTGGGGGTGGTAGGGGACGCACAGAGAAGCAGGTGAGTGGGGGGTGGTAGGGGATGCAGATACCTGATTACAGCTGCCACACCTGATATGTGCATGATTGTGAAGTGGATATGATTGGATCTGCTCATACAAGAGACTAGTGGCAGTTGCTTAAATTCAACTGGACGCATCAACCAAACTGACTTTATAATCATTATAGCAGGTTCTTTAGATGGGTAGGGCTAAAAAGTCGATACTATCATATAAACTGTACTACGGTATACTAAAACGTTCATAAGTATCGTGACATTTTGTGATATTGCAGTGTTTCCGGTATATCGTGAAACACTACAACAGACATGAGAAACAATACAATTAGTTAACATCATTTAAACTAACATTCTACATTACCGTGGACATTATTGCATCACAATACCAGGCAGCCAATGAGCTTTGGGTTTTACCAGTCAAATTGCCAGGATTAGAGGTTCCAAGCCCTTTGGTTTTCATTCTATTTCTTGTGTGCTGCTGCATTGTTGTCTACCTTTCAGCCGCGGTAAACTGTATCGTCATGGCTAGAATGCTGTTTGAAGACCACGTTGTAAACAAGTGTTTTAATAAAAAATAATAATCCAAAAATGTATTAAAACAAATAACCTTTTTTTTTTTACCCAAATAAATTCTGTTAAATTCAACCAATCAGTATCCAGGATCCAAACAATCTGTTTTATAATAATGTCATCTTCAGTGTGGAGAAATCTAGTAGGAACCCAGGGTCTATGGTCGTTTCAGTACAGGGGAAAGTTGGTTGTTATGACCATAGCATTAGAATGAATGTGTGGGATGATGACAGTCATTGCTGAGCAGACAGCTGAAAGACAGTGGAATCATTGCATAACATACCGACTTCCTGTAAGGTATGGACTGCATGACATGTCAAAATAAACAAACAAGGAAGCTAGGGGCTATATTCAATGTGCGGGACAAAATTGAGGCTATGATTAAGAAGTTGGAGCTCTTCACTGTCTGCATTAACAAGAGGACTGGCCACCCCACATATGCTCTCTCTAATTCTCTCTTTCTTTCTCTCTCTCGGAGGACCTGAGCCCTAGGACCATGCCCCAGGACTACCTGACATGATGACTCCTTGCTGTCCCCAGTCCACCTGACCGTGCTGCTGCTCCAGTTTCAACTGTTCTGCCTTATTATTATTCGACCATACTGGTCATTTATGAACATTTGAACATCTTGGCCATGTTCTGTTATAATCTCCACCCGGCACAGCCAGAAGAGGACTGGCCACCCCACATAGCCTGGTTCCTCTCTAGGTTTCTTCCTAGGTTTTGGCCTTTCTAGGGAGTTTTTCCTAGCCACCGTGCTTCTACACCTGCATTGCTTGCTGTTTGGGGTTTTAGGTCTGGGTTTCTGTACAGCACTTTGAGATATCAGCTGATGTACGAAGGGCTATATAAATACATTTGATTTGATTTGATTTGACAACACACAGGTCTTTCCATCATTGTATGATTTTTTTGTGTGTGCAAATGAACTCAAACTTACGGACAATGTCAAATGTGATATTGTGAAGCACCTGAGTGAGTTGGGTGAGCAAACAGACGACACAAACAACTGGATTCGTCATCCCTTTCATGCCCTGCCTCCAGTCCACCTACCGATATCTGAACAAAGAGAATCATCGAAATCGCTACAAGCGGTTCTGTGAAATGTTTATTTAAAATCTCTTAGCCAGATTTCTGGATGGGGCTGCGCTCAGAGTATCCTGCCTTGGCAAATCGCGCTGTTAAGACACTGATGCCCTTTGCAACCACGTACCTATGTGTGAGTGGATTCTCGGCCCTCACAAGCATGAAAATGATTTAAGACTGAGACTCTCTCCAATACAACATTGCAGAGTTATGTGCATCCTTTCAAGCACACCCTTCTCATTAACTTGTGAGTTATTCGCAATTTTTGATGAACAAATAAGGTTTTATATGTAAGATGGTTAAATAAAGATCAAAATTATTGATGATTATTATATTATTATCTGTGACCTGGTCCTATAAGAGCTCTTTGTCACTTCCCCCACGAGCCGGATTGTGACAAAAACTCACACTCATTCTTATGTTTAATAAATGTATCGTATAGTGTGTGTGTGGCAGGCTTACAATGATGGCAAAAAAACAATATTTGAGAGTGCGCTGACTCTGGTGCTAGAGGGGGTACAGCTGACCCTGGTGCTAGAGGGGGTACAGCTAGAGGTTGAATGTTTAAAGGGGTACGGGACTATAAAAGTTTAGGAATCACTGGTCTATGGTACAGAAAGAGCAGGTATCCATCTGATCCTGTTGTGATGATTTGATCTGATTGATTACCTGTGATGAAGTCCTCGTAGTTTACAACTCTCCGTAAGCATCATGGTCACCTGCACCTCAGATGCATGGTCTAATGAACGAGAGAAGAGAGTGAAAGAGAGAAGGAAGGACAAAAAGGAGAAGACGAGAGACTCAAGTTTAGTCGTAGAAATTCCACAGAGCATAAATCTGGGGATACGTTGCAGTTTTAATATAACTGGTGTAAGAGCCGTCTAAACCTTCTTGGCCAAGCTGAGCCATGAACATTCCTCCTGACCAAATCAAACACAATATCATTTATTTTGTATTTTTTAAAAGGTCATGTCACGGTCCAACAGCCCTCTTGACAACACCATTCTATATTCTCCTAGAACAGCACCAGTCAGTGCTTTCCTGTGAGCGTTTATATCATCTTTAGTTGGAAACAGTGAGACGCTCGATTGACCCTTGCCAACCTGCACAGAAGCCCAAGACCTGGGTTCTATCAGTATTTACAATCTTTCAATACATTTCCCAATTGGCTCTAGTCTGCCTGAAGTGTCAGAGGGGCGGGGTTTGAACCCTCATTCTATTGGTTCCATTGTGCCGGCTAAGTTCAATAAAGCCCAGATAAAAGTATTTGAAATGATTTTGAATACTTTTCGAACCCATATCTGCAGAGGGTCGTGCTAAATCTGGGAGAGAGGGAGTGGCCCTCTTTGGAAGCAGGCATGCTTCCTGCCCTCGGGGTCTGCTGGGAGGAAGAGGAGGAGGACAAATCAGGACCCGGGTATGGTTGGCATGGGGGTGGGCACATTGTTCATGGTCTGGTACCCACCCTGGATAAACATGGAATTGCTTGAGGAGCTGGAGGGCAAAGGTCAGCTGGGAGGGACACGTGAACCTGAGAACGTCTGTGGGAAAGAGAGACTGTGTGGACTGTGGTTTTAACTGGTTACCTGTTCTTCAACCTGCCAAGTGCTCACTGTATGGGGCAGTGGCGCACCGCAAAACATACACTTGTGCATTGATAACATTTTCTGGCACCTTGAATCACGCAACCCCTTGCCCTTTGTTGAGTTTTTGAGAGGAGTCAAGTGGTCAGAGGTGAGAGCTTGCCTTACCCCATCTAACCCTGACTCATAGCCTTGGGTTAACCTTGTGGTCTAATTTAATAGGTATAAGAGAATAGCCCAACTAAGAGCTGTTTTCTCAGCATCACCAGCAGATACAATGCAGACCACTCACATGCTGAGGAAAGAATGAGATAAGGCGATATGTGTTTGGTGGGAAATGCAAACCATCAGCTAGTATAGAGGTAAGTCAGACATAGACAGGGGAATGAATGGGTTGCAGACAGTGATGAGGGAATGAATGACTGCGTACCTTTTACAGTCTTCACAAAGCACTGCTTCTCCTTGGCCGGGTCCTTCTCGTCCAACAGAACACCATGGAAAATGCGGCCAAACGTTCCTGTGAAAGAACAGCACATCTTTTATTCGAGGAAAAGTGCCTCTATAAATGTCTCACTACTGGTTTCCCCCAGGGCCCTGTAATAGGCACTCTCTTGTTCTCACTACTGGTGTCCCCCAGGGCCCTGTAATAGGCCCTCTCCTGTTCTCACTACTGGTGCCCCCAGGGCCCTGTAATAGGCCCTCTCCTGTTCTCACTACTGGTGTCCCCAGGGCTTGGTACTAGGTCCTCTTTAATGTCTCAGTACTGGTATCCCCAGGGCCCTGTACTAGGCCCTCTCCTGTTCTCACTACTGGTGTCCCCCAGGGCTCTGCACTAGGTCCTCTATAATGTCCTAAACTAATACCCTATACAGAAATGTTATGGTATGTTGGCTCAAAAAAAAGCCCAATATATAAAGTCCCATTTTTACCACATTCTTGCTGTGAAAAGCTTTTTATATCTCTCGTGCACATGTCTGAAATTTTAGGAGTGGAAGTAGACATGAGCCGATGTGGGTGGGTCTATTTTTATAAATCCATTGAATGAACACCATCACAAAGAAATTATTAATTTGTTTTAGGCAGGTCCTAAGAAACAGAAGACTAATAAATGTATTATCAAAAGAATAGACTGGCATATTTGCAGCCTATATGCTAAACGGCTGAGCCGTGCGCATTAAAGCAATAGTTATTTTATTCATTAAACACACTTAGGCTACCCTGATCAAAATCAACACATTTTTTATAGTAAGCTAAGAATATAAATTAAATGAAACAGAACAAAATACAAAATAATTCCCCCCAAACAACTTGTGTCAAGGCGACACGTGGAATCGCTGTCATATAAAGCTACTTTAGAAAACAGAGCCCAAGCTCATGCTTTTCTGATCCACGTTTCAATCCCTTTCCTACCCTCACTCCCCTTTGTTAGGGAACAGGCGTAGGGTCTTACATTGAAGGTATCTTCATCATGATATTGATAGAAAATAACAGCAATCTATATTTTTAAAAACAGGTGAGTTTCGTGTTCATATTTCACAACAAGACTTTAGGTGTTGCCTTTTACACGATCGAGTAAAAATAATAGGCCTAGACTTGATTTAGGCTACATTACAGCACGCTAAATGTTTCTGATCGGTGATAGATGAGCAAACGAATAGATGAGCTATACCACCTCTTATTTGTCCAGGCAGAGAATTAACCAAATATACAGACGGAGATTCAGGGAAACAAAAATCACATTGATTGATTAAGACGAGTTACATGTCTTTTTGTCAGGAGTAGGGTACTTAGCAAAAATAATCAACTTGTATTGATGACAAAATGTTCTGATCACTGATAATGATAGACAAGATGATCACGAGCAGCACTCACCTCAATGTAGCTAACATTTCTACAGCCTAATTTGTAGCCTAATCAATATCCAAATGGGAGATTTAGTGGAGAGAAAAATAATAATAATAATCTGGCATAGATTGATTTATCAAGCCGAGTTCCCACAGTTATCTCAAAGCAGCACGGTTATCGGTTATCTCAAAGCAGCACGGTTATCCCAAAGCAGCACGGTTATCTCAAAGCAGCACGGTTATCGGTTATCTCAAAGCAGCACGGTTATCCCAAAGCAGCACGGTTATCTCAAAGCAGCACGGTTATCTCAAAGCAGCACGGTTATCGGTTATCTCAAGCAGCACGGTTATCCCAAAGCGGCACGGTTATCTCAAAGCAGCACGGTTATCTCGAAGCAGCACGGTTATCGGTTATCTCAAATCAGCGTGAAACAGTGCTGAAATATACAGAATAAAAATATTAAAAAGGCAACATGTAACAATTTCAAAGATTTTACAGAGTTACAGTACATAAGGAAATCTGTCAATTTAAATACATTTATTAATCTATGGATTTCACATGACTGGGCAGGGGTGCAGCCATGGGAGGGCCAATGAGGGCAGGGGTGCAGCCATGGGAGGGCATAGTCCCACTAACTGGGGAGCCAGGCCCAGCCAATTAGAATGCGTTTTTCACCCACAGGTCAAGAAGCCTAATGTGGAGGTCCTGGACTGGCGTGGTTACACGTGGTCTGCGGTTGTGAGACCGGTTGGAAGTACTGTCAAATTCTCTAAAATGAGAATAAGTAGTACAGTACGTCCACGATTCAATTATTTGGCAACAGCTCTGGTGGACATTCCTGCAATCAGGACACACCCTCAAAGTTGAGACATAGGCTGTACTGTGTTGTGTGACAAAACGGTCCATTTTAGAGGAGCCATATATTGTCCCCAGCACAAGGTGCACCTGTTTAATGATCATGCTGTTTAAATCAGCTTATTGATATGTCACAACTGTCATGTGGATGGATGATCGTGGCAAAGACAAAATGCTCACCAAGAGGGATGGAAACAAATGTGTGCTCAATTTGAGAGAAATAAGCATTTGTTCGTATGAAACATTTCTGGGCTATTTTCATTTTGTTTCATCAGACCAGAGAATCTTGTTTCTCATGGTCCGAGTCCTTTATGTGCCTTTTACTGAGGAGTGGCTTCCGTCTGGCCACTCTACCATAAAGGCCTGGTCAGGTTGAGTGCTGCAGAGATGTTTGTCCTTCTGGAAGGTTCTCCCATCACCACGGAGGAATTCTGGAGCTCTGTCAGAGTGATACACAGGATACACAGTATTCTCTTCTCTGTGGATACACAACAGAAACACAGTATTCTCTGCGGATACACAACAGAAACACAGTATTCTCTTCTCTGTGGATACACAACAGATACACAGTATTCTCTTCTCTGTGGATACACAGTATTCTCTTCTCTGTGGATACACAACAGAAACACAGTATTCTCTGCGGATACACAACAGAAACACAGTATTCTCTTCTCTGTGGATACACAACAGATACACAGTATTCTCTTCTCTGTGGATACACAACAGATACACAGTATTCTCTTCTCTGTAGATACACAGTATTCTCTTCTCTGTGGATACACAACAGAAACACAGTATTCTCTGCGGATACACAACAGAAACACAGTATTCTCTTCTCTGTGGATACACAACAGAAACACAGTATTCTCTTCTCTGTGGATACACAACAGATACACAGTATTCTCTTCTCTGTGGATACACAACAGAAACACAGTATTCTCTTCTCTGTGGATACACAGTATTCTCTTCTCTGTGGATACACAACAGAAACACAGTATTCTCTGCGGATACACAACAGAAACACAGTATTCTCTTCTCTGTGGATACACAACAGATACACAGTATTCTCTTCTCTGTAGATACACAGTATTCTCTTCTCTGTGGATACACAACAGAAACACAGTATTCTCTGCGGATACACAACAGAAACACAGTATTCTCTTCTCTGTGGATACACAACAGAAACACAGTATTCTCTTCTCTGTGGATACACAACAGATACACAGTATTCTCTTCTCTGTGGATACACAACAGAAACACAGTATTCTCTTCTCTGTGGATACACAACAGAAACACAGTATTCTCTGCGGATACACAACAGAAACACAGTATTCTCTGCGGATACACAACAGAAACACAGTATTCTCTGCGGATACACAACAGAAACACAGTATTCTCTTCTCTGTGGATACACAACAGAAACACAGTATTCTCTGCGGATACACAACAGATACACAGTATTCTCTTCTCTGTGGATACACAACAGATACACAGTATTCTCTTCTCTGTGGATACACAGTATTCTCTTCTCTGTGGATACACAACAGAAACACAGTATTCTCTGCGGATACACAACAGAAACACAGTATTCTCTTCTCTGTGGATACACAACAGAAACACAGTATTCTCTTCTCTGTGGATACACAGTATTCTCTTCTCTGTGAATACACAACAGATACACAGTATTCTCTTCTCTGTGGATACACAGTATTCTCTTCTCTGTGTATACGCAACAGATACACAGTATTCTCTTCTCTGTGGTTACACAACAGATACACAGTATTCTCTTCTCTGTGGTTACACAACAGATACACAGTATTCTCTTCTCTGTGATGTCATCAGAAGAGAGAGACCACTGCTTGCCGAGAAGTGAGTAACACAGTGAAGGTGTCGTCAGCGTCTCTGCACTATAAAACAATGTTTGTGTGACAAAGTTCAGACCAAAAAAGGTCTTCGCCAGGACATCCACATACAGACCTTTGTAATGAATGGTGTTTATTAGGAAATGGAAGTTTGTTTACAACAATGTGTGTGTTCAACTTTCAGTTGTTTCACAACAAGGTAAAACAATAACATGTATTCATCAGGCATGAATCAGACTCCTCTTTTACGCTGCTGCTACTCTCTGTTTTTATCTATACATAGTCACTTTAATAACTGTACCTACATGTACATATTACCTCAATTACCTCGACTAACCGGTGCCCCCGCACATTGACTCTGTACCGTAACACCCTGTATATAGCCTCCACATTGACGCTGTACCGGTACCCCCCTGTATATAGCCTCCACATTGACTCTGTACCGTAATACCCTGTATAGAGCCTCCACATTGACTCTGTACCGTAATACCCTGTATATAGCCTCCACGTTGACTCTGTACCGTAATACCCTGTATATAGCCTCCACATTGACTCGGTACCGTAATACCCTGTATTTAGCCTCCACATTGACTCTGTACCGTAATACCCTGTATATAGCCTCCACATTGACTCTGTACCGTAATACCCTGTATATAGCCTCCACGTTGACTCTGTACCGTAATACCCTGTATAGAGCCTCCACATTGACTCTGTACCGTAATACCCTGTATAGAGCCTCCACATTGACTCTGTACCGTAATACCCTGTATATAGCCTCCACGTTGACTCTGTACCGTAATACCCTGTATATAGCCTCCACATTGACTCGGTACCGTAATACCCTGTATATAGCCTCCACATTGACTCTGTACCGTAACACCCTGTATATAGCCTCCACATTGACTCGGTACCGTAATACCCTGTATTTAGCCTCCACATTGACTCTGTACCGTAATACCCTGTATATAGCCTCCACGTTGACTCTGTACCGTAATACCCTGTATATAGCCTCCACGTTGACTCTGTACCGTAATACCCTGTATATAGCCTCCACATTGACTCTATACCGTAATACCCTGTATATAGCCTCCACATTGACTCTGTACCGTAATACCCTGTATATAGCCTCCACGTAGACTCTGTACCGTAATACCCTGTATATAGCCTCCACGTTGACTCTGTACCGTAATACCCTGTATATAGCCTCCACATTGACTCTATACCGTAATACCCTGTATATAGCCTCCACATTGACTCTGTACCGTAATACCCTGTATATAGCCTCCACATTGACTCTGTACCGTAACACCTTGCCACTATATACAGGGTGTTAAAATACTTAACACGTTTTCCTTCATAACTTCTTAAAGCTGTTAAGTTGTTGGTTGAGGTACGGAGTGCTCTGGTCTAAAGTAGTGCACTATATAGGGAATAGGGCTCTGGTCTAAAGTAGTGCACTATATAGGGAATAGGGGCTCTGGTCTAAAGTAGTGCACTATATAGGGAATAGGGCTCTGGTCTAAAGTAGTGCACTCTATAGGGAATAGGGCTCTGGTCTAAAGTAGTGCACTATATAGGGAATAGGGGCTCTGGTCTAAAGTAGTGCACTATATAGGGAATAGGGCTCTGGTCTAAAGTAGTGCACCCTATAGGGAATAGGGCTCTGGTCTAAAGTAGTGCACTATATAGGGAATAGGGGCTCTGGTCTAAAGTAGTGCACTATATAGGGAATAGGGGCTCTGGTCTAAAGTAGTGCACTATATAGGGAATAGGGCTCTGGTCTAAAGTAGTGCACTATATAGGGAATAGGGGCTCTGGTCTAAAGTAGTGCACTATATAGGGAATAGGGCTCTGGTCTAAAGTAGTGCACTCTATAGGGAATAGGGCTCTGGTCTAAAGTAGTGCACTATATAGGGAATAGGGGCTCTGGTCTAAAGTAGTGCACTATATAGGGAATAGGGCTCTGGTCTAAAGTAGTGCACTCTATAGGGAATAGGGCTCTGGTCTAAAGTAGTGCACTATATAGGGAATAGGGCTCTGGTCTAAAGTAGTGCACTATACAGGGAATAGGGGCTCTGGTCTAAAGTAGTGCACTATACAGGGAATAGGGCTCTGGTCTATAGTAGTGCACTATACAGGGAATAGGGGCTCTGGTCTAAAGTAGTGCACTATACAGGGAATAGGGCTCTGGTCTATAGTAGTGCACTATACAGGGAATAGGGGCTCTGGTCTAAAGTAGTGCACTATACAGGGAATAGGGCTCTGGTCTATAGTAGTGCACTATACAGGGAATAGGGCTCTGGTCTAAAGTAGTGCACTATATAGGGAATAGGGCTCTGGTCTAAAGTAGTGCACTATACAGGGAATAGGGGCTCTGGTCTAAAGTAGTGCACTATATAGGGAATAGGGGCTCTGGTCTAAAGTAGTGCACTATATAGGGAATAGGGCTCTGGTCTAAAGTAGTGCACTATATAGGGAATAGGGCTCTGGTCTAAAGTAGTGCACTATATAGGGAATAGGGCTCTGGTCTAAAGTAGTGCACTATATAGGGAATAGGGGCTCTGGTCTAAAGTAGTGCACTATATAGGGAATAGGGCTCTGGTCTAAAGTAGTGCACTCTATAGGGAATAGGGCTCTGGTCTAAAGTAGTGCACTATATAGGGAATAGGGCTCTGGTCTAAAGTAGTGCACTATACAGGGAATAGGGGCTCTGGTCTAAAGTAGTGCACTATATAGGGAATAGGGCGCCAAAGGACTCTGGTCTAAAGTAGTGCACTATATAGGGAATAGGGCTCTGGTCTAAAGTAGTGCACTATATAGAGAATAGGGCCCTGGTCTAAAGTAGTGCACTATATAGGGAATAGGGGCTCTGGTTTAAAGTAGTGTACTATATAGGGAATAGGGTTCTGGTCTAAAGTAGTGCGCTATATAGGGAATAGGGCTCTGGTCTAAAGTAGTGCAC
>NC_056434.1:4286555-4306555 GCF_018296145.1 Oncorhynchus tshawytscha
GAGTGACTCTCAGTCTGGAGATGGAGATGTCTTTGACCTTGGCTTTGGCTTCCAGCAGACTAACACTTCTCAGGTCGTTCTTCTCAATACGCAGTGACGGGTAGCCTTGGAGAGAGAAATACATAAATATATATATATAAAGTTGAAGTCAGAAGGTGACATACACCTTCGCCAAATACATTTCAACTCAGTTTTTCACAATTCCTGAAATGTAATCCTAGTAAAAAAACTGTTTTTGGTCAATTGGGATCACCACTTTAATAGTAGAGAGAATGATTTATTTCAGCTTTTATTTCTTTCATCACATTCCCAGTGGGTCAGAAGTTTTCATACACTCAATTAGTATTTGGTAGCATTGCCTTTAAATTGTATAATTTGGGTCAAAACGTTTCGGGTAGCCTTCCATAAGCTTTCCGCAATAAGTTGGGTGAATTTCGGCCCATTCCTCCTGACAGAGCTGGTGTAACTGAGTCAGATTTGTAGGCCTCCTTGCTCGCACACACTTTTTCAGTTATGACCACAAATTTTCTATAGGATTGAGTTTGTTGACTTTGTCACCTTGACTTTGTTGTCCTTGGGGTCATTGTCCATTACAAATCTGTCGTTCTGCCCCTGAACAGGCAGTTAACCCACTGTTCCTAGGTTAAATAGTTAAATAAAGGTAAAATAAAAAATAAATACAAAAATTTGCGACCAAGCTTTAACTTCCTGACTGATATCTTGAGATGTTGCTTCAATATATTCACATAATTTTCCTTCCTCATAAGGCCATCTATTTTATGAAGTGCACCAGTCCCTCCTGTAGCAAAGCACCCCCACAACATGATGCTGCCACCACCGTGCTTCACGGTTGGGATGGTGTTCTTCGGCTTGCAAGCCTCCCCCTTTTTCCTCCAAACATAGCGATGGTCATTATGGCCAAACAGTTCTATTTTTGTTTCATCAGACCAGAGGACATTTCTCCAAAAAGTATGATCTTTGTCCCCATGTGCAGTTGCAAACCGTAGTCTGGCTTTTTTTATGGCGGTTTTGGAGCAGTGGCTTCTTCCTTGCTTAGAGTCCGTACAGGAGTCGCAGCGATGGGACAAGACTGTAACTACCAATTGGATATCACGGAAAAACAGAAGGTGAGCAATCAGACTGGTGTTAAAGCTACAATCAATTTGTGTTTGAGAACAGCAGCAGAAACAAATGGGAACGCAGAAACCAATTAGACTATCATTCATCTAAATGACCAAAAATGCATGGAAATATCCCAGAACCACTAGCAAAAAAACCTTCAATCTAAGCAGGGACAGCTGGAATTTAATTACACCAGTCCAGGACAAGCTGAACTAAGCTAAGCCCCAGGGATCCATGAGGATGAACATGTCCTGCATGCTAGAGAAACAAAGGGAACACTTAAACAACACAATGTAACTCCAAGTCAATCACACTTCTGTCAAATCAAACTGGCCACTTAGGAAGCAACACTGATTGACAATACATTTCACATGCTGTTGTGCAAATGGAATAGACAACAGGTGGAAATTATAGGCAATTAGCAAGACACCCCTAATAAAGAAGTGGTTCTCCAGGTGGGGACCACAGACCACTTCTCAGTTCCTATGCTTCCTGGCTGATGTTTTGGTCACTTTTGAATGCTGGCGGTGCTTTCACTCTAGTGGTAGCATGAGACGGAGTCTACAACCCACACAAGTGGCTCAGGTAGTGCAGCTCATCAATGCGAGCTGTGGCAAGAAGGTTTGCTGTGTCTGTCAGCGTAGTGCCCAGAGCATGGAGGCGCTACCAGGAGACAGGCCAGTACATCAGGAGACGTGGAGGAGGCCGTAGGAGCGCAACAACCCAGCAGCAGGACCGCTACCTCCGCCTTTGTGCAAGGAGGAGCAGGAGGAGCACTGCCAGAGCCCTGCAAAATTACCTCCAGCAGGCCACAAATGTGCATGTGTCTGCTCAAACGGTCAGAAACAAACTCCATGAGGGTGGTATGAGGGCCCGACGTCCACAGGTGGGGGTTGTGCTTACAGCCCAACACCGTGCAGGACGTTTGGCATTTGCTAGAGAACACCAAGATTGGCAAATTCGCCACTGGTGCCCTGTGCTCTTCACAGATGAAAGCAGGTTCACACTGAGCACATGTGACAGACATGACAGTCTGGAGACGCCGTGGAGAACGTTCTGCTGCCTGCAACATCCTCCAGCATGACGGGTTTGGCGGTGGGTCAGTCATGGTGTGGGGTGGCATTTCTTTGGGGGCCGCACAGCCCTCCATGTGCTCGCCAGAGGTAGCCTGACTGCCATTAGGTACCGAGATGAGATCCTCAGACCCCTTGTGAGACCATATGCTGGTGCGGTTGGCCCTGGGTTCCTCCTAATGCAAGACAAGGCTAGACCTCATGTGGCTGGAGTGTGTCAGCAGTTCCTGCAAGAGGAAGGCATTGATGCTATGGTCTGGCCCGCCCGTTCCCCAGACCTGAATCCAATTGAGCACATCTGGGACATCATGTCTCGCTCCATCCACCAACGCCACGTTGCACCACAGACTGTCCAAGAGTTGGCGGATGCTTTAGTCCAGGTCTGGGAGGAGATCCCTCAGGAGACCATCCGCCACCTCATCAGGAATATGCCCAGGCGTTGTAGGGAGGTCATACAGGCACGTGGAGGCCACACACACTACTGAGCCTAATTTTGACTTGTTTTGGGGACATTACATCAACGTTGGATCAGCCTGTAGTGTGGTTTTCCACTTTAATTTTGAGTGTGACTCCAAATCCAGACCGTCATGGGTTGATAAATTTGATTTTCATTGATATTTTTTGTGTGATTTTGTTGTCAGCACATTAATATATATATATATATATATATTAGATGACTGAAAGGGGTCGCTGTGTTGAAGCCACCCGTGCTCCTTGGTACTCCCGTTGTAAAACATATTTTGGAAGCTCTAGAAATGCATTTATTAAAATTTATTTTTATTTAAATTAAATGTGAGCTAAACATGACTTTTTGTCAATTTTGAAGCATTTAGGTAATTTAAAAACACAAAAGCTTCAAAATCAAAAGTAACAGTCAGTATTTGGTGTGGCCACCAGCTGCATTAAGTACTGCAGTGCATCTCCTCCTCATGGACTGCACCAGATTTGCCCGTTCTTGCTGTGAGATGTTACCCCACTCTTCCATCAAGGCACCTGCAAGTTCCCGGACATTTCTGGGGGGAATGGCACTAGCCCTCACCCTCCAATCCAACAGGTCCCAGACGTGCTCAATGGGTTTGTGATCCGGGCTCTTCGCTGGCCATGGCAGAACACTGACATTCCTGTCTTGCAGGAAATCACACACAGAACGAGCAGTATGGCTGGTGGCATTGTCATGCTGGAGGGTCATGTCAGGATGAGCCTGCAGGAATGGTACCACATGAGGGAGGAGGATGTCGTCCCTGTAACACACAGCGTTGAGATTGCCTGCAATGACAACAAGCTCAGTCCGATGATGCTGTGACACACCGCCCCAGACCATGACGGACCCTTCACCTCCACATCGATCCCGCTCCAGAGTACAGTGTAACGTTCATTCCTGCGACAAAAAATGCGAGTCCGACCATCACCCCTGGTGAGACAAAACCGCGACTTGTCAGTGAAGAGCACTTTTTGCCAGTCCTGTCTGGTCCAGCGACGGTGGGTTTGTGCCCATAGGCGACGTTGTTGCGGGTGATGTCTGGTGAGGACCGGCCTTACAACAGGCCTACAAGCCCTGAGCCCAGCCTCTCTCAGCCTATTGAGGACAGTCTGAGGACTGATGGAGGGATTGTGCCTTCCTGGTGTAACTCGGGCAGTTGTTGTTGCCATCCTGTACCTGTCCCGCATGTGTGATGTTCGGATGTACCGATCATGTGCAGGTGTTGTTACATGTGGTCTGCCACTGTGAGGACAATCAGCTGTCCGTCCTGTCTCCCTGTAGCTCTGTCTCAGGTGTCTCACAGTACGGACATTGCAATTAATTTACCTGGCCACGTCTGCAGTCCTCATGCCTCCTTGCAGCATGCCTAAGGCACATTCACGCAGATGAGCAGGGACCCTGAGTATCTTTCTTTTGGTGAGAGTCAGTAGAAAGGCCTCTTTAGTGTCAGAGCGTTGGACTAGTAACCGAAAGGTTGCAAGTTCGAATCCCGACCTGACAAGGTACATATCTGTCGTTCTGCCCCTGAACAGGCAGTTAACCCACTGTTCCTAGGCAGTCATTGAAAATAAGAATTTGTTCTTAACTGACTTGCCTAGTTAAATAAAAGGTAAAAAATAATTAAATTGCCTACCGTCTGTAAGCTGTTAGTGTCTAAACGACCGTTCCACAGGTGCATGTCCATTAATTGTTTATGGTTCATTGAACAACCATGGGAAACAGTGTTTAAACCCTTTACAATGAAGATCTGTGAAGTTATTTGGATTTTTACGAATTATCTTTGAAAGACAGGGTCCTGAAAAAGGGACGTTTTTGTTGTTGTTGCTGAGTTTAGAAACAAAACATAAAAGGCTCGATAATTCATCAAGGTCATGTTAACTGATGATGTCATCTCATAGAACACTATAAGACCTCCTAAGTTAATCTCAGATGTTATTTTCAGATCTTTCCCCCGTAGGGATGGCTGAACGAACCAGAGGTAACTCATTTCCTGGTTTTAGGACGACAAGTTGGCGAGCTCTTTATAGGACGTTCCAACTCAACTCCACTGTTTGTTCATTGTCCCCCTCTAATCAGGACCTGGTTTAGACCTGGGACACCAGGTGGGTGATTCCCCTCTAGTCAGGGACTGATTTAGACCTGGGACACCAGGTGGGTGATTCCCCTCTAATCAGGGACTGGTTTAGACCTGGGACACCAGGTGGGTGATTCCCCTCTAATCAGGGACTGGTTTAGACCTGGGACACCAGGCGGGTGATTCCCCCTAATCAGGGACTGATTTAATCAGGGACTGATTTAGACCTGGGACACCAGGTGGGTGATTCCCCTCTAATCAGGGACTGATTTAGACCTGGGACACCAGGCGGGTGATTCCTCTCTAATCAGGGGCTGATTTAGACCTGGGACACCAGGTGGGTGATTCCCCTCTAATCAGGGACTGATTTAGACCTGGGACACCAAGTGGGTGATTCCCCTCTAATCAGGGACTGGTTTAGACCTGGGACACCAGGTGGGTGATTCCCCTCTAATCAGGGACTGGTTTAGACCTGGGACACCAGGCGGGTGATTCCTCTCTAATCAGGGGCTGATTTAGACCTGGGACACCAGGTAGGTGATTCCCATTTAATCAGGGCCTGATTTAGACCTGGGACACCAGGTGGGTGATTCCCCTCTAATCAGGGACTGATTTAGACCTGGGACACCAGGTGGGTGATTCCCCTCTAATCAGGGACTGATTTAGACCTGGGACACCAGGTGGGTGATTCCCCTCTAATCAGGGACTGATTTAGACCTGGGACACCAGGTGGGTGATTCCCCTCTAATCAGGGACTGGTTTAGACCTGGGACACCAGGTGGGTGATATTAATTATCAGGTAGAACAAAAAAACAGCAGTCTCCGGACCTCGTAGGATGAGAGTTGAGTAGCCTTGATATAGGACGAGCCCAAAGAAATGCTTGATGAACTTCAAGAACCTCAATCACATGATGTCATGCAACCGTGAGGTCAGGTTTGGTATATGACTTAATTATATACAGAGGCTTCAACTAATCCACAACAACACTGCCAGGGTCCTGACCAGGACCAAGAAGTCAGACCACATCGAGCTGATCCTGGCCCAACGCCACTGGCTACTGGTCAACTACAGGATCCACATCAAAATCCTCATGCTTGTATTTAAAGCCTTGAATGGACTTATATTTATTATGGATTGCCTTGGCAGCAGCTACTCTTCCTGGGGTTTATTATGGATCCCCATTAGTTCCTGCCAAGGCAGCAGATATTCTTCCTGGAGTTAATTATGGATCCCCATTAGTTCCTGCCAAGGCAGCAGCTACTCTTCCTGGGGTTTATTATGGATCCCCATTAGTTCCTGCCAAGGCAGCAGCTACTCTTCCTGGGGTTTATTATGGATCCCCATTAGTTCCTGCCAAGGCAGCAGCTACTCTTCCTGGGGTTTATTATGGATCTCATAACACACTCAGGACTCCACCACTACCACATATCTGAAATACAAAATCCATGTGTAAGTGTGTGTATAGTGCATATGTACAGTACCAGTCAAAAGTTTTATTCAAGAGTATTTCGTTTTTACTATTTTCTACATTGTAGAATAATGAAGACATCAAAACTATGAAATAACACATATGGAATCATGTAGTAACCAAAACAGTGTTAAAACACATCAAAATACATTTTATTTGAGAGTCTTCAAAGTAGCCACCCTTTGCCTTGATGACAGCTTTGCACACTCTAGGCATTCTCTCAACCAGCTTCATGAGGTAGTCACCTGGATTGCATTTCAATTAACAGGTGTGCCTTGTTAAAAGTTAATTAGTGGAATTTCTTTCCTTCTTAATGCGTTTGAGCCAAATCTGTTGTGTTGTGACAAGGTTGGGGGCGTATACAGAAGCCTTATTTGGTAAAAGACCAAATCCATAATATGGCAAGAACAGCTCAAACAAGAAAAGAGAAATGACAGTCCATCATTACTTTAGACATGAAGGTCAGTCAATGTGGAAGATGTCAAGAACTTTTAAAGTATCTTCAAGTGCAGTCTCAAGAACCATCAAGCACTATTTTTTTATTTGACCTTTATTTAACCAGGCAAGTCAGTTAAGAACACATTCATGCCTGTTCTGGGGAAGAACGACAGATTTGTATCTTGTCAGCTCGGGGATTTGAACTAGTCCAACACTAGGCTACCCTGCCGCCCTATGATGAAACTGGCTCTCATGAGGACCGCCACAGGAAAGGAAGAGACAGTTACCTCTGCTGCAGAGGTTCAGAGTTACCAGCCTCAGAAATGGCAGCCCAAATAAATGCTCCACAGAGTACATCTCAACATCAACTGTTCAGAAGAGACTGTGATTCAGGTCGATTTGAAACCACTACAAAAGGACACCAATAATAAGAAGAGACTTGCTTGGGCCAAGAAACATGAACAATGGACATTAGACTGCTGGGAATCTGTCTGCTGAGTCCAAATTTGAGATTTTTGGTTCCAACCGCCATGTCTTTGTGAGACGGAGAGAAGGTGAACGGATGCTCTCTGCATGTGTGGTTCCTACCGTGAAGCATGGAGGAGGTGGTGTGATGGTGCTTTGCTGGTGACACTGTCTGTGATTTATTTAGAATTCAAGGCACACTTAACCAGCATGGCAACCAGCATGGCAACCAGCATGGCAACCAGCATGGCAACCAGCATGGCAACCAGCATGGCAACCAGCATGGCTACCAGCATGGCTACCAGCATGGCTACCAGCATGGCTACCAGCATGGCTACCAGCATGGCTACCAGCATGGCTATCAGCATGGCTATCAGCATGGCTACCAGCATGGCTACCAGCATGGCTACCAGCATGGCTATCAGCATGGCTATCAGCATGGCTATCAGCATGGCTATCAGCATGGCTATCAGCATGGCTATCAGCATGGCTATCAGCATGGCTACCTCTGCAGCGATACACCTTCACATTTGTGTTGCGCTTAGTGGGACAATCATTTGTTTTCCAACAAGACAATGACCCAACACATCTCCAGGCTGTGTAATGGCTCTTTGACCAAGAAGGAGAGTGTTGGAGTGCTGCATCAGATGACCTGGCCTCCACAATCACACGACCTCAAATTAATTGAGATGGTTTGGGATGAGTTGGACCGCAGAGGGAAGGAAAAGTAGTCAACAAGTGCTCAGCATATGTGGGAACTCCTTCAAGACGGTTGAAAAAGCATTCCAGGTGACGTTGGTTGAGAGAATAACAAGAGAGTGCAAAGCTGGCATCAAGGCAAAGGGTGGCAACTTTGAAGAATCTAAACTATATTTGGATTGGTTTAACACTTTGTTTGGTTACTACGCGATTCCATATGTTTTATTTCATAGTTTTGATGTCTTCACTAATATTCTACAATGTAGAAAATAGTAAAAATAAAGAAGAAACCTTGAATGAGTAGGTGTGTCTAAACTTGTTTTTTTATATATATATTTTTTTTATCAGTAGATTTTTGAGATGACTAATGAAAAGCGCTATACAAATTAAAAGTATTATTATGACGTAAATATAGAATAGAGAAAACCATAAGTAGCATATTTTCTGTCATGTATTCTGAGATATAGGTGTGGGTGTGAGCAGACAGTAGGCCTTTAGTATTACACAAAGAGTTGCTGCCCCCTAGTGGGAAAACAGAGAATACTAATCTGCACAAAACCTTGGAACACCTGTCTGTCTGAGAGAGAGAGAAACTGCACAGCAAGATTGATTCAATCAAACACACATACCGAAAGGTAGAAAAACTAAGCACTGTTAGTGAATTGACTGTATGCAGCGAATAACAGCATCGGTCATGTGGGATGGACAAGCTACCCAGTTCATTTAGTCATGTGGGCTGGACTAGCTACCCAGTTCATTTAGTCTTGTGGGCTGGACTAGCTACCCAGTTCATTTAGTCATGTGGGATGGACTAGCTACCCAGTTCATTTAGTCATGTGGGCTGGACTAGCTACCCAGTTCATTTAGTCATGTGGGATGGACTAGCTACCCAGTTCATTTAGTCATGTGGGAGCTGGACTAGCTACCCAGTTCATTTAGTCATGTGGGATGGACTAGCTACCCAGTTCATTTAGTCATGTGGGATGGACTAGCTACCCAGTTCATTTAGTCATGTGGGCTGGACTAGCTACCCAGTTCATTTAGGCATGTGGGCTGGACTAGCTACCCAATTCATTTAGGCATGTGGGCTAGACTAGCTACCCAGTTCATTTAGTCATGTGGGCTGGACTAGCTACCCAGTTCATTTAGTCATGTGGGCTGGACTAGCTACCCAGTTCATTTAGTCATGTGGGCTGGACTAGCTACCCAATTCATTTAGGCATGTGGGCTGGCCTAGCTACCCAGTTCATTTAGTCATGTGGGCTGGACTAGCTACCCAGTTCATTTAGTCATGTGGGCTGGACTAGCTACCCAGTTCATTTAGTCATGTGGGCTGGACTAGCTACCCAGTTCATTTAGTCATGTGGGCTGGACTAGCTACCCAGTTCATTTAGTCATGTGGGCTGGACTAGCTACCTAGTTCATTTAGTCATGTGGGCTGGACTAGCTACCCAATTCATTTAGGCATGTGGGCTGGCCTAGCTACCCAGTTCATTTAGTCATGTGGGCTGGACTAGCTACCCAGTTCATTTAGTCATGTGGGCTGGACTAGCTACCCAGTTCATTTAGTCATGTGGGCTGGACTAGCTACCCAGTTCATTTAGTCATGTGGGCTAGACTAGCTACCCAGTTCATTTAGTCATGTGGGCTGGACTAGCTACCCAGTTCATTTAGTCATGTGGGCTGGACTAGCTACCCAGTTCATTTAGTCATGTGGGCTGGACTAGCTACCCAGTTCATTTAGTCATGTGGGCTGGACTAGCTACCCAGTTCATTTAGTCATGTGGGATGGACTAGCTACCCAGTTCATTTAGTCATGTGGGCTAGACTAGCTACGTAGTTCATTTAGTCATGTAGCTGGACTAGCTACCCAGTTCATTTAGTCCTGTAGCTGGACTAGCTACCCAGTTCACTTAGTCATGTGGGATGGACTAGCTACCCAGTTCACTCAGTCATGTGGGATGGACTAGCTACCCAGTTCACTCAGTCATGTGGGATGGACTAGCTACCCAGTCCACTCAGTCATGTAGCTGGACAAGCTACCCAGTCCACTCAGTCATGTAGCTGGACAAGCTACCCAGTCCACTCAGTCATGTAGCTGGATTGTTACCCAGTTGACTCAGTCATGTAGCTGGACAAGCTACCCAGTCACTGTGGAAGTAGGTCTACAGCGTGACTAGATGACAAATCAACATGGGAATGAATGAGTGAGGTGGTTAGTAGCAGGTGTGCTACAGGTATGTAGCAGGTGAACAGGTATGTAGCAGGTGAACAGGTATGTAGCAGGTGAACAGGTGGACCCCATGATAAGACTGGAATGGACCACACGTGGACTTACTTCTGGTTTCATGGATGGGGGCACCAGGGTTTGGGAAGGTGGCGGCAGCAAGCTGGAGAATGGGTGCAGTGCCAGGGTGATGGTCTGATGATGAGAGGACAGGGGGATAGAGGGAGGGCGAGAGAGAGAGAGAGAGAGAGAGAGAGAGAGAGAGAGAGAGAGAGGGGACGGGGGAGGATGAGAGAGAGAGGGAGGTAGGGAGAGAGGAAGGGTTGGAGAGAGAGGGAGAGAGGAAGGGTTGGAGAGCGAGAGAGAGAGAGGGAGAGATGGACGGACGGGGAGGGGTGAGGGTGAGAAAGGGAGGGAGAGAAAGGAGGGTTGGAGAGAGAGGGAGACAGAGAGAGATTGAGGTGAATAAGGGGCTGGGTAAATGGCTGGTGGTGAATGGTATCATTGAAGCAGCAGCCACAAGACAATGATGTGCAGTATGAGGACACAGCCACAAGATGGCCACAGTGTACATACAACTAACACACCTGGTCGTCTAGGTCTTACACCACTGTGTAAGACCGTCTGATACACGTGTGAACCTCATTCAACAAAGGGTAGAGTATCTGATGGTTTTCACTCCTCCCTTGTACTTGACTGATGAATTAAGGTCACTAATTAATAAATAACTCCGCTCACCTGGTCGTCTATGTCTCAGTAAGGAACTCCCCTCACCTGGTCGTCTATGTCTCAGTAAGGAACTCCCCTCACCTGGTTGTCTAGGTCTCAGTAAGGAACTCCCTTCACCTGGTTGTCTAGGTCTCATTAAGGAACTCCTCTCACCTGGTTGTCTAGGTCTCAGTAAGGAACTCCCCTCACCTGGTTGTCTAGGTCTCAGTAAGGAACCCCTCACCTGGTTGTCTAGGTCTCAGTAAGGAACCCCTCACCTGGTTGTCTAGGTCTCAGTAAGGAACTCCCTCACCTGGTTGTCTAGGTCTCAGTAAGGAACTCACCTCACCTGGTTGTCTAGGTCTTAGTAAGGAACCCTCACCTGGTTGTCTAGGTCTCAGTAAGGAACCCTCACCTGGTTGTCTAGGTCTCAGTAAGGAACTCACCTCACCTGGTTGTCTAGGTCTCAGTAAGGAACTCACCTCACCTGGTTGTCTAGGTCTCAGTAAGGAACCCTCACCTGGTTGTCTAGGTCTCAGTAAGGAACTCTCACCTGGTTGTCTAGGTCTCAGTAAGGAACTCTCACCGGGTTGTCTAGGTCTCAGTAAGGAACCCTCACCTGGTTGTCTAGGTCTCAGTAAGGAACTCACCTCACCTGGTTGTCTAGGTCTCAGTAAGGAACCCTCACCTGGTTGTCTAGGTCTCAGTAAGGAACCCTCACCTGGTTGTCTAGGTCTCAGTAAGGAACCCTCACCTGGTTGTCTAGGTCTCAGTAAGGAACCCTCACCTGGTTGTCTAGGTCTCAGTAAGGAACTCCCCTCACCTGGTTGTCTAGGTCTTAGTAAGGAACCCTCACCTGGTTGTCTAAGTCTCAGTAAGGAACTCCCCTCACCTGGTTGTCTAGGTCTTAGTAAGGAACTCCGCTCACCTGGTTGTCTAGGTCTTAGTAAGGAACTCCGCTCACCTGGTTGTCTAGGTCTTAGTAAGGAACCCTCACCTGGTTGTCTAGGTCTCAGTAAGGAACTCCCCTCACCTGGTTGTCTAGGTCTCAGTAAGGAACTCCCCTCACCTGGTTGTCTAGGTCTTAGTAAGGAACTCCGCTCACCTGGTTGTCTAGGTCTTAGTAAGGAACTCCGCTCACCTGGTTGTCTAGGTCTCAGTAAGGAACTCCCCTCACCTGGTTGTCTAGGTCTCAGTAAGGAACTCCCCTCACCTGGTTGTCTAGGTCTTAGTAAGGAACTCCGCTCACCTGGTTGTCTAGGTCTCAGTAAGGAACTCCGCTCACCTGGTCGTCTAGGTCTCAGTAAGGAACTCCGCTCACCTGGTCGTCTAGGTCTCAGTAAGGAACTCCACTCACCTGGTCGTCTAGGTCTCAGTAAGGAACTCCCCTCACCTGGTCGTCTAGGTCTCAGTAAGGAACTCCCCTCACCTGGTCGTCTAGGTCTCAGTAAGGAACTCCCTCAACTGGTCGTCTAGGTCTCAGTAAGGAACTCCCCTCACCTGGTCGTCTAGGTCTTAGTAAGGAACCCTCACCTGGTTGTCTAGGTCTTAGTAAGGAACTCCCTCACCTGGTTGTCTAGGTCTCAGTAAGGAACCCTCACCTGGTTGTCTAGGTCTCAGTAAGGAACCCCTCACCTGGTCGTCTAGGTCTCAGTAAGGAACCCCTCACCTGGTCGTCTAGGTCTCAGTAAGGAACCCCTCACCTGGTCGTCTAGGTCTCAGTAAGGAACCCCTCACCTGGTCGTCTAGGTCTCAGTAAGGAACCCCTCACCTGGTCGTCTAGGTCTTAATTGAAAGGAAAAACCGAAGAACTGCAGACACTCGGCCCTCTATAGAATGAGTTTGACACCTCTGGTCTAATAGAATGAATGGAAATGGTGGTGTGGATAGACATTTATGGATTAAAGTGGAAAATAATGGCTATATAATACTCCATCCAAACCAAAAAAAGTAAATCAACTTTTGAAGTAGGTAGGTTTTTCATTCATCCCCAATGTGTATTGAAAAGTGACTCGGTCAACTCTCCTATTGGACAATACATTTACCCACCAGGACCCTGGATCAGCCCCCCCCCTCTCTACCACCAGGACCCTGGATCAGCCCTCTCTCTACCACCAGGACCCTGGATCAGCCCTCTCTCTACCACCAGGACCCTGGATCAGCCCTCTCTCTACCACCAGGACCCTGGAGTACCCTGGATCAGCTCCCTCTCTACAACCAGTACCCTGGATCAGCATCCCTCTCTACCACCAGTACCCTGGATCAGCTGCCTCTCTACCACCAGTACCCTGGATCAGCTGCCTTTCTACCACCAGTACCCTGGATCAGCTGCCTCTCTACCACCAGTACCCTGGATCAGCTGCCTCTCTACCACCAGTACCCTGGATCAGCTGCCTCTCTACCACCAGTACCCTGGATCAGCATCCCTCTCTACCAGGCAGGAAAATTGGAAGTGTTTTTGTTAGAGCCACCATTATACTGTCTGACTAAAATCACAACACTGACCCCTGCTGGAGTCTAAATTGTAAAATAACGAATTGAGTCCTCGCGTCCGCTGTCAAATCAAATGTTACTTATCACATGCGCCAAATCACATGCGCCAAATCACATGCGCCAAATCACAATATAAAAGAAACATGCAACAATTTTACTGAGTTACAGTTCATATAAGGAAATCAGTCAATTTACATAAATTCATTCGGCCCTAATCTATGGATTTCACATGACTGGGAATACAGACTGGTCACAGATACTTAAAAACAAAGTAGGGGCGTGGATCAGAAAACCAGTTAGTATCTGGTGTGACCACCATTTGCCTCATGCAGCTCAACACATCTCCTTCACATAGAGTTGATCAGGCTGCTGATTGTGGCCTGTGGAATGTTGTCCCACTCCTCTTCAATGGATGTGTGAAGATGCTGGATATTGGAGGGAACTGGAATACGCTGTCGCTCTGCTCGGACCTCATCCAAGAGGTTTTGAGTAGAACGTGAGAAGAGAGGAGTATCTCCTGATCCGAATGGTTCATAACTACACTAGTACTACTAACACAAAATCAGGATATCAGAGAGCACCCTGGCTCCTCCCTCCTAGCAGGAGATATTACTACAATAGAGAATTGTACTACTACCCCAAATCCACCATCTCATCTCAGATATGTTGAGAGGACAAGACAAATGGACCGTAAACCCACCGGGCCAGAGGGACCGCAAACCCACCAGACGGACCATAAACCCACCACCAGACGGACCATAAACCCACCAGACGGACCATAAACCCACCAGACGGACCATAAACCCACCAGACGGACCATAAACCCACCGGGCCAGACGGACCGCAAACCCACCGGCCCAGACGGATCTTGAACCCACCGGGCCAGGCGGACCGTAAACCCACCGGCCCAGACGGACCGTAAACCCACCGGCCCAGACGGACCGTAAACCCACCGGCCCAGACGGACCGTAAACCCACCGGCCCAGACGGACCGTAAACCCACCGGCCCAGACGGACCGTAAACCCACCGGCCCAGACGGACCGTAAACCCACCGGCCCAGACAGACCGTAAACCCACCGGCCCAGAGGCTGCGTTCCAAATGGCACCAAATTCTCTATGGTGCCCTACTTCTGATCAGGACCCATAGGACTGGTAGAAAGTAGTGCCCTACTTCTGATCAGGACCCATAGGACTGGTAGAAAGTAGTGCCCTACTTCTGATCAGGACCCATAGGACTGGTAGAAAGTAGTGCCCTACTTCTGATCAGGACCCATAGGACTGGTAGAAAGTAGTGCCCTACTTCTGAGCAGGACCCATAGGACTGGTAGAAAGTAGTGCCCTACTTCTGAGCAGGACCCATAGGAATGGTAGAAAGTAGTGCCCTACTTCTGATCAGGACCCATAGGACTGGTAGAAAGTAGTACCCTACTTCTGATCAGGACCCATAGGACTGGTAGAAAGTAGTGCCCTACTTCTGAGCAGGACCCATAGGAATGGTAGAAAGTAGTGCCCTACATAGGGATAGATTGCCATTTAAGGACCTGGATGCCACAGAAATCCTGTCTTGTTTATCCCAACCGTCAGACACCAGTTTAGCTAATGAGATGATTCCCCATCACAGACATTATCTTGTTTGGTGGAGGAATGCAGCTCAGTAGATCAGGCTGTCGGGAGGAGGAAGAGGAAATGGAGGAAGAGAGACACAGACAGACATATGACCATGTCCCATTATACCAGAACCCTCCCTGAAGCTATAAAGACAGCACCAAGCAGGACTTGGCATCCACCGCTTACATCACCACCTAATACAGTTGAAGTTGGAAGTTTACATACACTTAGGTTGGAGTCATTTTTCAACCACTCCACAAATTTCTTGTTAACAAACTATAGTTTTGGCAAGTTGGTTAGGACATCTACTAAGTCATTTTTCCAACAATTGTTTACAGACAGATTATTTCACTTATAATTCACTGTATCACAATTCCAGTGGGTCAGAAGTTTACATACACTAAGTTGACTGTGCCTTTAAACAGCTTGGAAAATTCCAGAAAATTATGTCATGGCTTTAGAAGCTTCTGATAGGCTAATTGACATCATTTGAGTCAATTAGGGGTGTACCTGTGGATGTATTTCAAGGCCTACCTTCAAACTCGGTGCCTCTTTGCTTGACATAATGGGAAAATCAAAAAGAAATCAGCCAAGACCTCAGAAAACAATTGTAGACCTCCACAAGTCTGGTTCATCCTTGGGAGCAATTTCCAAACGCCTGAAGGTACCACGTTCATCTGTACAAACAATAGTACGCAAGTATAAACACCATAAACACACAGCCGTCATACCGCTCAGGAAGGAGACGCGTTCTGTCTCCTAGAGATTAACGTACTTTGGTGAAAAAATTGCAAATCAATCACAGAACAGCAAAGGACCTTGTGAAGATGCTGGAGGAAACCGGTACAAAAGTATCTATATCCACAGTAAAACGAGTCCTACATCGACATAACCTGAAAGGTCGCTCAGCAAGAAAGAAGCCACTGCTCCAAAACCGCCATAAAAAAGCCAAACTACGGTTTGCAACTGCACATGGGGACAAAGATCGTACTTTTTGGAGAAATGTCCTCTGGTCTGATGAAACAAAAATAGAACTGTTTGGCCATAATGACCATCGTTATGTTTGGAGGGAAAAGGGGGATGCTTGCAAGCTGAAGAACACCATCCCAACTGTGAAGCATGAGGGTGGCAGCATCATGTTGTGGGGGTGCTTTACTGCAGGAGGGACTGGTGCACTTCACAAAATAGATGGGCTCATGAGGAAGGAAAATTATGTGGATATATTGAAGCAACATCTCAAGATATCAGTCAAGTTAAAGCTTGGTCGCAAATGGGTCTTCCAAATGGACAATGACCCCAAGCATCCTTCCAAAGTTGTGGCAAAATGGCTTAAGGACAACAATGTCAAGGTATTGGAGTGGCCATCACAAAGCCCTGACCTCAATCCTATAGAAAATTTATGGGCAGAACTGAAAAAGTGTGTGCAAACAAGGAGGCCGAATGAACCTGACTCAGTTACACCAGCTCTGTCAGGAAGAATGGGCCAAAATTCACCCTACTTATTGTGGGAAGCTTGTGGAAGACTTCCCGAAACATTTGACCCAAATGAAATAATTTAAAGGCAATGCTACCGACACATTGGTGCGGCTGGCTTCCGGGTTGGATGGCGCTGTGTTAAGAAGCAGTGCGGCTTGGTTGGGTTGTGTATCGGAGGACGCATGACTTTCAACCTTCGTCTCTCCCGAGCCCTACGGGAGTTGTAGCGATGAGATAAGATAGTAGCTACTAAAACAATTGGATACCACGAAATTGGGGAGAATTTCAGTCTCCTTTGTGCTGCATGGCAGGCATTATTATTATTATTTTTTTATATACATATATATTTATAAAAAAATCATAATAATGCCTGCCATGCAGCATAAAGGAGACTGACTGGGGCTGTATCAAAGAGTTAACAGCCAATGTCCTAAGGAGCTCTCCAAAACAACTTGTTAGACCAGGACAATGACAGAACCTCTTAGCTACTGCAGCAGATACCATGAGACGTTACCAGATACGACACGATGCTACTGGATACTATAAGAAATGACTGGACAAGATGTGACTGGAAACTATACTATGTTGCTGGATAAGAAGTGACTGGATAAGACGTTACCGGATACTATACGATGTTACTGGACACTATACGATGTTACTGGACACTATACGATGTTACTGGACACTATACGATGTTACTGGACACTATACGATGTTACTGGACACTATACGATGTTACTGGATACGAGACAATGTTACTGGATACGAGACAATGTTACTGGATACTATACGATGTTACTGGATAAGACATTACTGGATACTATACGATGTTACTGGACACTATACGACGTTACCGGATAGTATACGATGTTAATGGATAAGACGTTACCGGATACTATACGATGTTACTGGATAAGACGTTACTGGACACTGTACGATGTTACTGGATACTATACGATGTTACTGGATACTATACGATGTGACTGGATAAGACATTACTGGATACTATACGATGTTACTGGATAAGACATTGTTACTGGACACTATACGATGTTACTGGATAAGACATTGTTACTGGACACTATACGATGTTACCGGATACTATACGATGTTACCGGATACTATACGATGTTACCGGATACTATACGATGTTACCGGATACTATACGATGTTACTGGATACTATACGATGTTACTGGATACTATACGATGTTACTGGACACTATACGATGTTACTGGATAACACGTTACTGGATACTATACGATGTTACTGGATACTATACGATGTGACTGGATACTGTACGATGTGACTGGATACTGTACGATGTGACTGGATACTGTACGATGTTACTGGATACTGTACGATGTTACTGGATACTGTACGATGTTACTGGATACTGTACGATGTTACTGGACACTGTACGATGTTACTGGACACTGTACGATGTTACTGGACACTATACGATGTTACTGGACACTATACGATGTGACTGGATACTATACGATGTGACTGGATACTATACGATGTGACTGGATACTATACGATGTTACTGGATACTATACGATGTTACTGGATACTGTACGATGTTACTGGATACTGTACGATGTTACTGGATACTGTACGATGTTACCGGATACTATACGATGTTACTGGATACTATACGATGTTACTGGATACTATACGATGTTACTGGATACTATACGATGTTACTGGATACTATACGATGTTACTGGATAAGACATTACTGGATACTATACGATGTTACTGGATACTATACGATGTTACTGGATACTATACGATGTTACTGGATAAGACATTACTGGATACTATACGATGTTACTGGATACTGTACAATGTTACTGGATACTATACGATGTTACTGGATAAGACATTACTGGGATACTATACGATGTTACTGGATAAGACATTACTGGGATACTATACGATGTTACTGGATAAGACATTACTGGATACTATACGATGTTACTGGATACTATACGATGTTACTGGATACTATACGATGTTACTGGATAAGACATTACTGGATACTATACGATGTTACTGGATACTATACGATGTTACTGGATACTATACGATGTTACTGGACACTGTACGATGTGACTGGATACTGTACGATGTTACTGGACACTGTACGATGTTACTGGAAACTATACGATGTTACTGGATACTATACGATGTTACTGGACACTATACGATGTTACTGGATACTATACAATGTTACTGGATACTATACGATGTGACTGGATAAGACGATGTTACTGGATACTATACGATGTGACTGGATACTGTACGATGTTACTGGATAAGACGATGTGGCTGGATACTGTGCGATGTTACTGGATACTGTGCGATGTTACTGGATACTGTGCGATGTTACTGGATACTGTACGATGTTACTGGATACAATACGATGTTACTGGATACTATACGATGTTACTGGACACTATACGATGTTACTGGACACTATACGATGTTACTGGACACTATACGATGTTACTGGATAAGACATTACTGGGATACTATACGATGTTACTGGATAAGACATTACTGGACACTATACGATGTTACTGGATACTATACGATGTTACTGGACACTATACGATGTTACTGGATAACACGTTACTGGATACTATACGATGTTACTGGATACTGTACGATGTTACTGGATACTGTACGATGTTACTGGATACTGTACGATGTTACTGGACACTGTACGATGTTACCGGACACTGTACGATGTTACTGGACACTGTACGATGTTACTGGACACTGTACGATGTTACTGGACACTGTACGATGTTACTGGACACTATACGATGTGACTGGATACTATACGATGTGACTGGATACTATACGATGTGACTGGATACTATACGATGTTACTGGATACTGTACGATGTTACTGGATACTGTACGATGTTACTGGATACTGTACGATGTTACTGGATACTGTACGATGTTACTGGATACTGTACGATGTTACTGGATACTGTACGATGTTACTGGATACTGTACGATGTTACTGGATACTGTACGATGTTACTGGACACTATACGATGTTACTGGATAACACGTTACTGGATACTACACGATGTTACTGGATACTATACGATGTGACTGGATACTGTACGATGTGACTGGATACTGTACGATGTTACTGGATACTGTACGATGTTACTGGATACTATACAATGTTACTGGATACTGTACGATGTTACTGGATACTGTACGATGTTACTGGATACTATACAATGTTACTGGATACTGTACGATGTTACTGGATACTGTACGATGTTACTGGACACTGTACGATGTTACTGGACACTGTACGATGTTACTGGACACTATACGATGTTACTGGATACTATACGATGTGACTGGATACTATACGATGTGACTGGATACTATACGATGTTACTGGATACTGTACGATGTTACTGGATACTGTACGATGTTACTGGACACTATACGATGTTACTTGATACTATACGATATTACTGGATAAGACGTTACTGGATACTGTACGATGTTACTGGATACTATACGATGTTACTGGATAAGACATTACTGGACACTATACGATGTTACTGGATACTATACGATGTTACTGGATACTATACGATGTGACTGGATACTATACGATGT
>NC_056434.1:4311555-4316555 GCF_018296145.1 Oncorhynchus tshawytscha
AGATCAATACAGGTAGAGTACTGTAGATCAATACAGGTAGAGTACTGTAGATCAATACAGGTAGAGTACTGTAGATCAATACAGGTAGAGTATTGTAGATCAATACAGGTAGAGTACTGTAGATCAATACAGGTAGAGTACTGTAGATCAATACAGGTAGAGTACTGTAGATCAATACAGGTAGAGTACTGTAGATCAATACAGGTAGAGTACTGTAGATCAATACAGGTAGAGTACTGTAGATCAATACAGGTAGAGTACTGTAGCAGTAGTGAAGCTGCTGATACTGAAATCCCTTGTTAGTAAACAGGCCAAATTAGCATTCGATTTGCTAGGACTAGTCTGACAGACCTCCCTGGTCTAATTCTCTCTCTGGTCGGGACCTACTGTCTGCTAGTCCTTCTTACAGACAGAGAACTCCCTGGTCTAATTCTCTCTCTGGTCGGGACCTACTGTCTGCTAGTCCTTCTTACAGACAGAGAACTCCCTGGTCTAATTCTCTCTCTGGTCGGGACCTACTCTCTGTTCGTCCTTCATACAGACAGAGAACCTCAGCGCTGCTGTTCAAGACAACGTTTCACTCAGTAAAACCTGTTTAGCATCGTCCTACTTAAAACAACAACAAGAGTGTGTCTGTTCACTGCAAAAATCTCACCAACAAGTCTGATCAAATCTAACAAACAGCATTAAAAACAACTCGATTTCTCTCAAATATTACATTAGATAGATGCCTGGCTGTCTGTGGGAGCATGTGAGACACTTTGTTCTGCTGTGTGTGAGAGAGAGAGAGAGAGAGAGAGAGAGAGAGACAGAGAGAGAGACAGAGAGAGAGACAGAGAGAGAGACAGAGAGAGAGACAGAGAGAGAGACAGAGAGAGAGACAGAGAGAGAGAGAGAGAGAGAGAGAGAGAGAGAGAGAGAGAGAGAGAGAGAGAGAAGGAGAGAAGGAGAGAAGAGGAGAGAAGGAGAGGAGAGGAGAGGAGAGGAGCAAGACAAACCGAGGATTCTTTTCAACAAGATAACACAGACTGAGTGACAAGGGGCTGATACAAATCTACCAAGATGGAAACTGTGGCAGAAAATATTAACTAGAACACAGCTTAGTATTAATTCAATCACCTAAACTCCTAACACCTGACACCATCCCTTACGGTGTTAGGATGTTTCTCTCAGAGTACAAAGGACAACTGATCTAGGATCAAGTCCCCTTTGTGATCCATTAGGAGTTTAAAAAAAAGAAGGTCAAACTGATCCTACATCAGCACCCCTGTTGTTCTGATAACCAAACTAATACAGTGGTCTAGACACCTCGAGGGGACAGTTCATTTATTAGCTTCATAAACATTGAGCAGGTTTCAACTCGCTCTCTAAATCTATCTAAGCACATATCTTTGCAAATATTAAAAGCCAAGCTGTGTTGGCTCACGAGGAACAACACTAGGACGGGCATAATTAGTGTATAATGATGGTTATAAATGTTTAAAAATTTTTTTAAAAATATTGAAATAAATGAATATAATTGTGTATGAAAAGAACAGCTGACTGAATACGGACCCTGCCGGGCATTCATGTGGTTCAGTCTGTTTCTGCTGTAACATGGACATGAAACTGTGCTGCTCCTTACTGAAACAAGCTTTTAGTAGCACATAAGCCCCTCCCTGCAAGCAGCAATCCCCATAACCATCCTCTACCCCAATCCAAGCCCCTCCCTGCAGCAGCAATCCCCATAACCATCCTCTACCCCAATCCAAGCCCCTCCCTGCAGCAGCAATCCCCATAACCATCCTCTACCCCAATCCAAGCCCCTCCCTGCAGCAGCAATCCCCATAACCATCCTCTACCCCAATCCAAGCCCCTCCCTGCAGCAGCAATCCCCATAACCATCCTCTACCCCAATCCAAGCCCCTCCCTGCAGCAGCAATCCCCATAACCATCCTCTACCCCAATCCAAGCCCCTCCCTGCAGCAGCAATCCCCATAACCATCCTCTACCCCAATCCAAGCCCCTCCCTGCAGCAGCAATCCCCATAACCATCCTCTACCCCAATCCAAGCCCCTCCCTGCAGCAGCAATCCCCATAACCATCCTCTACCCCAATCCAAGCCCCTCCCTGCAGCAGCAATCCCCATAACCATCCTCTACCCCAATCCAAGCCCCTCCCTGCAGCAGCAATCCCCATAACCATCCTCTACCCCAATCCAAGCCCCTCCCTGCAGCAGCAATCCCCATAACCATCCTCTACCCCAATCCAAGCCCCTCCCTGCAGCAGCAATCCCCATAACCATCCTCTACCCCAATCCAAGCCCCTCCCTGCAGCAGCAATCCCCATAACCATCCTCTACCCCAATCCAAGCCCCTCCCTGCAGCAGCAATCCCCATAACCATCCTCTACCCCAATCCAAGCCCCTCCCTGCAGCAGCAATCCCCATAACCATCCTCTACCCCAATCCAAGCCCCTCCCTGCAGCAGCAATCCCCATAACCATCCTCTACCCCAATCCAAGCCCCTCCCTGCAGCAGCAATCCCCATAACCATCCTCTACCCCAATCCAAGCCCCTCCCTGCAGCACTTTCAGGAAGGAAGGGAGGAGAGGAGAACATTTGCATTTTTGTACTTTACATTTTTTTTATACTTTCCTTGTTATATATATATAATATATATATTATTATACATATACATATATATATATATATTAAGCATTCGAAAGGTATTCAGACCCCTTGACTTTTTTCACATTTTGTTACGTTATAGCCTTATTCTAAAATGGATGGAATTATTTTTTTCCCTCATCAATCTACACAATAATCATTTAGACATTTTTACACAAAACATAGAAAGACCTTATTTACTTCAGTATTAAATAAATACATAAATATTCAGTCCATTTGCTATGAGACTCGAAATTGAGCTCAGCTGCATCCTGTTTCCATTGATCATCCTTGAGATGTTTCTACAACTTGATTGGAGTCCACCTGTTGTAAATTCAATTGATTGGACATGATTTGGAAAGACACACACCTGTCTATATAAGGTCCCACATTTGACAGTGCATGACAGAGCAGAACCCAAGCCATGAGGTTGAAGGAATTGTCCGTAGTGCTTTGAGACAGGATTGTGTCGAGGCACAGATCTGGGGAAGGGTACCAAAATATTTCTGCAGCATTGAAGGTCCCCAAGAACACATCAGCCTCCATCATTCTTAAATGGAAGAAGTTTGGAACCTCCAAGAGACTTCCTAGAGGCCGGCCGGCCAAACTGAGCAATCATGGAAGAAGGGCCTTGGTCAGGGAGGTGACCAAGGACCCGTTCCTCTGTGGTGATGGGAGAACCTTCCAGAAGGACAACCATCTCTGCAGCACTTCACCAATTAGGGCTTTATGGTTTGGTGAACAGATGGAAGCCACTCCTCTGTAAAAGGTACATGACAGCTCACTTGGAGTTTACCAAAAGATACCTAAAGGACTCTCAGACCATGAGAAACAAGATTATCTGGTCTGATGAAACCAAGATTGAACTCTTTGGCCTGAATGCCAAGCGTCACGTCTGGAGGAAATCTGGTAACATCCCTACGGTGAAGCATGGTGGTAGATTGAATGCCTGGACTGGAACCCCATTGAACATCTCTGGAGAGTCCTGAAAATAGCTGTGCAGCAACGCTCCCCATCCAACCTGACAGAGTTTAAAAGGATCTGCAGAGAAAATCCCCAAATACAGGTGTACCAAGCTTGTAGCGTTATACTCAACAAGACTTGATGCTGTAATCGCTGCCAAAGGTTCTTCAACAAAGTACTGAGTAAAGGGTCTGAATACTTATGGAAATGTGATATCAGCTTTTTATTTTTTATAAATTAGTAAAAATGTGTAAAAACCTGTTTTTGCTGTCATTATGGGGTATTGTGATGTCATTATGGGGTTTTGTGATGTCATTATGGGGTTTTGTGATGTCATTATGGGGTATTGTGATGTCATTATGGGGTATTGTGATGTCATTATGGGGTATTGTGATGTCATTATGGGGTTTCGTGATGTCATTATGGGGTTTTGTGTGTAGACTGATGAGGGGAAAAAATATTTAATCCATTTTAGAATAAGGCTGTAACGTAACAAAACTGTTTATTTATTTTTATTTATAAAGGTTTTTCTCAATGAGAAAATATATTTTCCAAGAGAGAGTGTGTGTGTGTGTGTGTGTGTGTGTGTTATATATGAATCCAGAACCCCAGTACTAACCTGTCGTCCAGCTCCACTCTCTTTATGCTGTGTAGATGCATGACAGCCAGAACAATGGCCACCAGGAAGATGACAGCACAGCACACCCCAACACTGATATAAAACACCCTGGTGGAGGTGGTAGGAATGGACACTCCATCTGGAGAAGGGGAGACATCACAGACCAAATAGAGCAGAGAGCGAGATTAAAGAGGGAGATGTGACAGACATGCAGAAATACCAGAGGCTTTGATCCAGGCTCTGTCTGAAAGAGCTCCCCTCAGGGTACCTGGAAAAGCCTCTCCTAACACCCAGTCTTTCTGAAAGCTTTCATCTTTGTGTCTGTTAAAAGCCTCTCCTCTAGCTTACCTTTCCAGTCTCCACTCCACCCTACCAGTCTCCTCTCCACCCTACCAGTCTCCTCTCCACCCTACCAGTCTCCTCTCCACCCTACCAGTCTCCTCTCCACCCTACCAGTCTCCTCTCCACCCTACCAGTCTCCTCTCCACCCTACCAGTCTCCTCTCCACCCTACCAGTCTCCTCTCCACCCTACCAGTCTCCACTCCACCCTACCAGTCTCCTCTCCACCCTACCAGTCTCCTCTTCACCCTACCAGTCTCCTCTCCGCCCCTCTCCGTCCCCCCTACCAGTCCCCTCTCTCCGCCCTACCAGTCCCTACCAGTCTCTCCGCCCTACCAGTCCCCCCTCCGCTCTACCAGTCCCCCTCTCCGCCCTACCAGTCCCCTCTCCGCCCTACCAGTCCCCCTCTCCGCCCTACCAGTCTCCCCCCC
>NC_056434.1:4321555-4361555 GCF_018296145.1 Oncorhynchus tshawytscha
GGTACAGAGATGAGGGACCTTACAGTATGTGTGGGGTATAGAGATGAGGGACCTTACAGTATGTGTGGGGTACAGAGATGAGGGACCTTACAGATAATTGTATGTGTGGGGAACAGAGATGATAGTAGTCATTCATAAATCATGTTGAACACTATTATTGCACACAGAGTGACTCCATGCAACTTATTATGTGACTCGTTAAGCACATTTTTACTCCTGAACTTATTGAGGCTTGACATAACAAAGAGGTTGAATACTTACTGACTCAAGACATTTCAACTTTATAAACATTTCAAAAAACATAATTCCACTGTGACATTATGGGGTTTTGAGTGGTAATTTCACCCATAGTTAAAGTCAGGTTGTAACACAACATGGAAATATTGTGAATACTTTCTGAAGGAAGTGCTGATTGGTTGACAGACCTGAGGCTGTGCGAGGCACCTCCCCCTGGGTAGAGATGTTGCTCTGTGGTTGGTTCATAGCTGCAGGGTTGTCCACATGGAAACCCATCAGGTAATCAACCTGCAGGAGAGGAGAGAACGATCAGTGTGTGTGTGTGTGTGTGTGTGTGTGTGTGTGTGTGTGTGTGTGTGTGTGTGTGTGTGTGTGTGTATATGTGGCCTATTGACTGGCAGGGCAGCGAGACAGCGAGACAGCAGGGAGACAGCAGGGCAGGGAGACGGCAGGGCAGGGAGACGGCAGGGCAGCGAGACGGCAGGGCAGCGAGACGGCACGGCAGCGAGACGGCAGGGCAGCGAGACGGCACGGCAGCGAGACGGCACGGCAGCGAGACGGCACGGCAGCGAGACGGCACGGCAGCGAGACGGCGGGGCAGCGAGACGGCGGGGCAGAGAGACAGCGGGGCAGCGAGACAGCAGGGCTGCGAGACAGCAGGGCAGAGAGACAGCGGGGCAGCGAGACAGCAGGGCTGCGAGACGGCACGGCAGCGAGACGGCACGGCAGCGAGACGGCACGGCAGCGAGACGGCACGGCAGCGAGACAGCAGGGCAGAGAGACAGCAGGGCTGCGAGACAGCAGGGCAGCGAGACAGCGGGGCTGGTTGGGTTGTGTTTCGGAGGACGCACGGCTCTCGACTGTTGCCTCTCCCGAGTCTGTATGGCAGATGCAGCGATGAGACAAGACTAACTACCAATTGGATATGACGAAATTGGGGAGAAAAAGAAAAAAAAATGATATTTTAACTGTCTGATGTGCTAGATGCCTTGCTTATAAAAATATATTTTTTAAATCCACTGATATGCTTCATTCATTTTTACTGCAGCTCTCTGCCCCCTTGACTGATGAATCACCCATATTTCTAACCTGCTGTTTATATCTGGTACTATCCCCAAGGTTTGGCAGGCGGACCACGTCCTGCACCTACACGTAGGTCTAGACCTTTGTGACCTAAATCATTATCTGCCCATTTCTAAACCTTCTTGCTAAAATATTGGAATCTTTGAACTGTATTCTAAAATGTGCATAGTTATAAATGATGTTGACTGTACGGATAAAGAGGCAACATTGGTGCTTCCCTCCCTGCTAATTCAGAGGCTTTCCATACCGTCGATCACTCACTGCTAATTCAGAGGCTTTCCATACCATTGATCACTCACTGCTAATTCAGAGGCTTTCCATACCGTTGATCACTCACTGCTAATGGAGGCTTTCCTCAATTGGCCAAGACCTGGCTACATGTCACTGGTTTAAACACGACCTCGCAGATAGAACTACAGTTAGCTCTCTGAACTACAGTCTGCCTTTGATACTGTCGTGCATGATATCGCCCCCACAGTTAGCTCTCTGAACTACAGTCTGCCTTTGATACTGTCGTGCATGATATCGCCCCCACAGTTAGCTCTCTGGACTACAGTCTGCCTTTGATACTGTCGTGCATGATATCGCCCCCACAGTTAGCTCTCTGAACTACAGTCTGCCTTTGATACTGTCGTGCATGATATCGCCCCCACAGTTAGCTCTCTGAACTACAGTCTGCCTTTGATACTGTCGTGCATGATATCGCCCCCACAGTTAGCTCTCTGAACTACAGTCTGCCTTTGATACTGTCGTGCATGATATCGCCCCCACAGTTAGCTCTCTGGACTACAGTCTGCCTTTGATACTGTCGTGCATGATATCGCCCCCACAGTTAGCTCTCTGGACTACAGTCTGCCTTTGATACTGTCGTGCATGATATCGCCCCCACAGTTAGCTCTCTGGACTACAGTCTGCCTTTGATACTTTCGTGCATGATATCGCCCCCACAGTTAGCTCTCTGAACTACAGTCTGCCTTTGATACTGTCGTGCATGATATCGCCCACAGTTAGCTCTCTGAACTACAGTCTGCCTTTGATACTGTCGTGCATGATATCGCCCCCACAGTTAGCTCTCTGAACTACAGTCTGCCTTTGATACTGTCGTGCATGATATCGCCCCCACAGTTAGCTCTCTGAACTACAGTCTGCCTTTGATACTGTCGTGCATGATATCGCCCCCACAGTTAGCTCTCTGGACTACAGTCTGCCTTTGATACTGTCGTGCATGATATCGCCCCCCACAGTTAGCTCTCTGGACTACAGTCTGCCTTTTGTATTACAGAAAAACGTCGACCGGAAATGAGTACTGAATGCCGGTAAAACTAAGTACATGTTTTCTCTAGAGCACATAAAAACTACCGTTGATCATATCAGCATTCGTACTTTGGACGGTGCCCATATTGATCGTGTCTCTGCTTACAAATATATGGCTATATGAAAAGCGGTCTTTTAAAAAACATATTGAAGAGTTAGTTAAGAAGCGGAGAATAAAAATGGCCGTCTTCTATAGAAACAGGTCCTGCCTCTCGCTACATAGTAGAAAGCAGCTGGTTGGTCCTCTGTGATGTCATCACCACATTCTCTGTCAGACAGTTGGTTGGTCCTCTGATGTCATCACCACATTCTCTATCAGACAGTTGGTTGGTCCTCTGATGTCATCACCACATTCTCTTTCAGACAGTTGGTTGGTCCTCTGTGATGTCATCCCCACATTCTCTATCAGACAGCTGGTTGGTCCTCTGTGGTGTGTGTGAGTGTGAGTGTGTGTGTGTACCTTATCCTTGGAGCGCCAGGTGAAGTGCAGGCTGTTGGTCTCGCTGGGTACAGGCAGGATGAAGGAGAGAGCATAGTGGTTTACCACGTCATCCCTCACGTAGTACAGCTCTGCATCTAGACCTGCAACACACACACACCTAGTCTCTCACACACCTGTTCAAAATCAAATCCTTATTGATCACGTAAACACGGTTAGCAGATGTTAATGCGAGTGTAGCGAAATGCTTGTGCTTCTAGTTCCGACAGTGCAGTAATATCTAACAAGTAATCTAACAGTTCCCCAACAACGACCTAATACACTCAAATCTAAAAAGGGGTGAATGAGAACATATACATATAAATATATAGAAACTATAGAACAGGGTTGTCGCAATAACATAGTTACCAACCAAAACATCCTCAATGAAATGAGAGAAAGTGAGTCATAACACACTATGGTATGTTCCTCAGCTCTGAACCCAGCATACACTCACAAAGAGCCCTGCCTGCAATATGCCTACAGTTGATGACTTATCCAGAGACCGAACGACAAGCAGACAATAGAAGCTCAAAATTGGGGAATCTCCATAGAAAGTGCATTTTAGTCCATGACTCAAATTAGGCCTAATCTGTGTCCGGTAAACTGGCATTTAGGTCCAACACCACATCAAATATAGAATAACATTCCATTCTTGGTCTCCTTCCCATCGCTGGCTTGCAAACTAACAGCTGTTAGAAGTTGGGGAGCTCTTTTAAGGCACAAATCAAAACACATCAAAAACACTCAAGTGAGGCAACCCTTGAAATATGACAGCAATTTCCTATCCAGGAGAAATTTGGGTTAGTGAAGGCTTACGTGGGAAATTGAGGAATGCTTTCCATAAAATACACAGATCCTGAGGAATCTCTCTCTATTAAAGATTAATATATATATTATAATAATAATAAATGAATAGGGGTTAGCTTCTATAACTAATGAAGTATTACTCATCAGTTTCATTGCAGGGGTTAGCAGTTTGGAGATGGGATGGAGAGGTCTACCACTAGTAGACTGAACACAGTCTTGTAGAGACAGTCTACCAGTAGACTGTAGTTCTGACGGCAGCATGGACTCCCCTTGACTATAATAGTTCTGTTTAAAACTCAAGAGGACATGTTGTCAGACATGGATCTCCTCTGTTACATCGTCATTAGAACACGTACAAAGTTCTAGAACAAAAAGTATCCCCAGACGTCCATGTTGTCTGTCTGTGTACAGCTCTTCCCAAAAACAGCCTTGGTTGTCACAGATACCTCTGTTGGCACTAGCAACAAGGCAAAGGATAGAGGGCAAAAAATTTAAAAAATTATCAAGACATTTTTAAAACATGTATTTCGAAAGCAAAACCATAAATGAAAGTTATGAAAGTCGCAAATCGCAATATAAAGTCAAGAGAAGAAAAAGGCTAGGAGGAGAGTGGACTAGAAATGATTCGGTTGACCGTTTTGTGTGTGGATTAATTGTCGGAGTAGAGGACCTTGTGCATTTCAGGTAAAATAACAATTCAATGTTTATATCACAGGACAAATTAGCTAGCAAGAGCAAACTAGCTAGCTAAATTGCCATAAAGGTTTAATGATTTTCGACCTGTCCCAAAATTAATGTAAATGGTTCAGAGTTTGTTTTGATATTTTAACCTGCGTGTCGTGATCACGTTTGGTGTGGGGGGGGGGACAAAATAAATGTATGTACAATGCGCCTTTGTACATACAATGGCACGCAGCCGGTTCAGGTTCCGTGTTACCGTCACTGACCGCGTTCGTCTTTCAGTCACCCACATGAGTATAACCAATGAGGAGATGGCACGTGGGTACCTGCTTCTATAAACCAATGAGGAGATGGCACGTGGGTACCTGCTTCTATAAACCAATGAGGAGATGGCACGTGGGTACCTGCTTCTATAAACCAATGAGGAGATGGCACGTGGGTACCTGCTTCTATAAACCAATGAGGAGATGGCACGTGGGTACCTGCTTCTATAAACCAATGAGGAGATGGCACGTGGGTACCTGCTTCTATAAACCAATGAGGAGATGGCACGTGGGTACCTGCTTCTATAAACCAATGAGGAGATGGCACGTGGGTACCTGCTTCTATAAACCAATGAGGAGATGGCACGTGGGTACCTGCTTCTATAAACCAATGAGGAGATGGCACGTGGGTACCTGCTTCTATAAACCAATGAGGAGATGGCACGTGGGTACCTGCTTCTATAAACCAATGAGGAGATGGCACGTGGGTACCTGCTTCTATAAACCAATGAGGAGATGGGAGAGGCAGGACTTGCAGCGCGATCTGCGTCAGAAATAGAACTCACTTCTATTTTAGCCCTTGGCAACGCAGACGCTCGTTGCCGCGCGCGAGCAGTGTGGGTGCAATAATTGAATAATATAGATTTCTAAATGTATTTTTGCAACACTCGTGCACTTGACACAAGCAGTGTGTTCAGCCTGTAACACTACTAGGGCTGTCGCCAACGCCAAAAAATCTTGGACGACCAAAAGTAGTCTGTTCTTCCAAAGAACCGATTGGACAAAATGTTTAAAAAGATCAAGATAACCATTAGTTTAAAAAGAAAATGACTGAACCCTCCCTCCCTCCCTCCCCTCCCTCCCTCCCTCCCCTCCCTCCTCCCTCCCTCCCTCCCTCCCTCCCCCTCCTCCCTCCCTCCCTCCCCCTCCCTCCCCCTCCCTCCCTCCCTCCTCCCTCCTCCTCCCTCCCTCCCTTCCCTCTCCTCCCCCTCCCTCCCTCCTTCCCTCCCTCCTCCTCCTCCTCCCCTCCCTCCTTCCCTCCCTCCCTCCCTCCTCCCTCCCTCCCTCCTCCCTCCCCCCTCCTCCTCCCTCCCTCCCTCCTTCCCTCCTCCCTCCCTCCCCCTCCTCCTCCTCCTCCCTCCTCCTTCCTCCTCCTCCTCCTCCCCCTCCCTCCCTCCTCCCTCCCTCCCCTCCCTCCCTCCTCCCTCCTCCTCCTCCCTCCTTCCCCTCCCTCCCTCCTCCTCCTCCCTCCCCTCCTCCTCCCTTCCCCTCCCTCCCTCCTCCCTCCCCTCCCTCCCTCCCTCCTCCTCCTCCCTCTCCCTCCCTCCCTCCCTCCCTCCCCTCCCCTCCTCCCTCCCTCCCTCTCCTCCCTCCCCCTCCCTCCCTCCCTCTTCCTCCCTCCCTCCTCCCTCCCTCCTCCCCCTCCCTCCCTCCCCCTCCCTCCTTCCCTCCCTCCCCCTCCCCTCCCTCCTCCCTCCCCCTCCTCCTCCCTCCCTCCCTCCCTCCCCTCCCTCCCTCCCTCCCTCCCTCCTTCCCTCCTCCCTCCCCTTCCCTCCCTCCTTCCCTCCCTCCCTCCCTCCCTCCCTCCTCCTCCTCCTCCCTCCTCCTCCTCCCCCGCTCCTACTGGCATCCTACCATAACTCATAACATGAAATGGCAGGTAATAGGCTTTAGGTGGAATGCCAATTTTATCTTACCATTTCTACTGATCTTACGTGTCAGTTATGGTTTTCAGACGCACATTTCTGTGGAACAGTTTCATTTAAATGTATAATAACATTTTCGTATCTCAAAAAACTATTTTTGTGGAATGCAGTGATTGGTTTTTGCCACATATAAATGGGACATAGTGTCATCCCCAAAAAATTTGACTCCAGTTTGCCAAAAAAAAAGCACCTGGAAGCATTTGGATGATCATCAAGACTCTGGGAAGAATGTTCTCCGAACGTCATGGGTCAGGAATGCACCAGCGTGAACATTTCACTCGCATTTGTGATTATTTTTTATTTTTTAAAGAGTCAAGTATGATCACATGTATAGTAAAATAACTTCTGCAGTGGTGGATTTAAAAGGGGCAGGTGAAAATGTTGGTCTCTCATCTGTGATATTTTGGTTAAAAGACACTGAAATAAAATTAAATATAACACTTCTTAATAGGAATACATTTATTGTTTTAGAAACATTACAAAGCAAATGTACAAAATATGTCATTTTAGGCCCTGTTCACACCGGAGTCCATACCCTGGCAGCGATTACAGCCGTCTTTCTGGGTGAGTCTCTAAGAGCGATTATAGCTGTGAGTCTTTCTGGGTGAGTCTCTAAGAGCTGAGAGTCTTTCTGGGTGAGTCTCTAAGAGCGATTACAGCTGTGAGTCTTTCTGGGTGAGTCTCTAAGAGCTGAGAGTCTTTCTGGGTGAGTCTCTAAGAGCGATTACAGCTGTGAGTCTTTCTGGGTGAGTCTCTAAGAGCTAAGCTGTGAGTCTTTCTGGGTGAGTCTCTAAGAGCGATTACAGCTGTGAGTCTTTCTGGGTGAGTCTCTAAGAGCTGAGAGTCTTTCTTGATAGCTACAGCTCTGAGTCTTTCTGGGTGAGTCTCTAAGAGCGATTATAGCTGTGAGTCTTTCTGGGTAAGTCTCTAAGAGCGATTACAGCTGTGAGTCTTTCTGGGTAAGTCTCTAAGAGCGATTACAGCTGTGAGTCTTTCTGGGTAAGTCTCTAAGAGCGATTACAACTGTGAGTCTTTCTGGGTAAGCCTCTTTCCACACATGGATTGTAAAACATTCGCTGATTCAAGGATTGTGTACGTGTGACATTCAGAAGGTGAATGGGCAAGACAAGTTATTTCAGTGCCTTTGAACAGGGTATGGTAGTAAGTGCCAGGCGCACCGGTTTGAGTCAACAACTGCAACGCTGCTGGGTTTTTCACATTCAACAGTTTCCTGTGTGTATAAAGAATGGCCCAAAGGACAGCCAGCCAACTTGACACAACTGTGGGAAACATTGGAGTCAACATGGACCAGCATCCCAGTTTGTCAGACCTGTTGTTATACTACTACCCCCCCCAACACCCAGTTTGTCAGACCTGTTGTTATACTACACCCCCCCAACACCCAGTTTGTCAGACCTGTTGTTATACTACACCCCCAACACCCAGTTTGTCAGACCTGTTGTTATACTACACCCCCCCAACACCCAGTTTGTCAGACCTGTTGTTATACTACCCCCAGTTTGTCAGACCTGTTGTTATACAACACCCAGTTTGTCAGACCTGTTGTTATACCCAACACCAGTTTGTCAGACCTGTTGTTATACTACACCCCCAACACCCAGTTTGTCAGACCTGTTGTTATACTACACCCCCAACACCCAGTTTGTCAGACCTGTTGTTATACTACACCCCCAACACCCAGTTTGTCAGACCTGTTGTTATACTACACCCCCAACACCCAGTTTGTCAGACCTGTTGTTATACTACACCCCCCAACACCCAGTTTGTCAGACCTGTTGTTATACTACACCCCCCAACACCCAGTTTGTCAGACCTGTTGTTATACTACACCCCCCCAACACCCAGTTTGTCAGACCTGTTGTTATACTACACCCCCCAACACCCAGTTTGTCAGACCTGTTGTTATACTACACCCCCCAACACCCAGTTTGTCAGACCTGTTGTTATACTACACCCCCCAACACCCAGTTTGTCAGACCTGTTGTTATACTACACCCCCCCCAACACCCAGTTTGTCAGACCTGTTGTTATACTACACCCCCCAACACCCAGTTTGTCAGACCTGTTGTTATACTACACACACCCAGTTTGTCAGACCCCCAACACCCAGTTTGTCAGACCTGTTGTTATACTACACCCCCCCAACACCCAGTTTGTCAGACCTGTTGTTATACTACACCCCCCCAACACCCAGTTTGTCAGACCTGTTGTTATACTACACCCCCAACACCCAGTTTGTCCCCCAACACCCAGTTTGTCAGACCTGTTGTATTTGTGCTGTTGCAGATGTCTGCTTTAGTTTTTCTTTTTATCTCAGCCCCGTAGTTAGTTCTTAATTGACTAGCCTGGTTAAATAAAGGATAAATAATAAAAAAATATATATTAAAATCCACCAACCAGCAATTCAGTGGGTTTTAGTACAGGCCTATGGGGATGAGTTAGAGGATATGTGTGTGTAAAACATATGCTGTGTGTGTGTGTGTGTGTGTGTGTGTGTGTGTGGCGAGAGAGCATTAGCATGTATAGTATGGGGGATGTGTACATAGAGGTCAAGGATGCTGAACTGTAGAGACCAGTTCTCTGACCCTTGACTTTAACCCTCCCTGACCCCACGACCCTAAAGAGAGAGAGAGAAAGAGGGAAACAAATGGGAAAGAAAGGACAGAGGAGAATAAGAGGGAAGGAAGAGTAGGGGATAGGGATGTGCACAGTGTTTAAATGGTGGGACAGTGGGGTAAAAAACGATTTAGTCAGCCACCAATTGTGCAAGTTCTCCCACTTAAAAAGATGAGAGGCCTGTAATTTTCATCATAGGTACACTTCAACTATGACAGACAAAATGAGGAAAAAAATCCAGAAAATCACATTGTAGGATTTTTTAATGAATTTATTTGCAAATTATGGTGGAAAATAAGTATTCGGTCACCTACAAACAAGCAAGATTTCTGGCTCTCACAGACCTGTAACTTCTTCTTTAAGAGGCTCCTCTGTCCGCCACTCGTTACCTGTATTAATGGCATCTGTTTGAACTTGTTATCAGTAAAGGAGGGAGTTGAAAATCTGTGTTGCCCAGCAACAGCCCCAAAACATCACTGCAGAGATCTGCATGGAGGAGATCTGCATAGCCAAAATACCAGCAACAGTGTGTGAAAACCTTGTGAAGACTTACAGAAAACGTTTGACCTCTGTCATTGCCAACAAAGGGTATATAACAAAGTATTGAGAAAACTTTTGTTATTGACCAAATACTTATTTTCCACCACAATTTGCAAATAAATTCATAATAAATCCTACAATGTGTTTTTCTAGATTTTTTTTCTCTCATTTTGTCTGTCATAGTTGAAGTGTACCTATGATGAAAATTACAGGCCTCTCTCATCTTTTTAAGTGGGAGAACTTGCACAATTGGTGGCTGACTAAATACTTTTTTGCCCCACTGTATGTGAAGAAGCTTGCCTGTCCATCATGTTAGTGTGACTCAGGGGGGGGGGATGATTTAGTCTCCAGACTAGTAGTAACAACAACCAGTTGGTTTCTAAAAGACATGTGGTCGAGGAAGCCGACTGAACTATGTGGCTTCTTTCCAAAACCACAAACCAATGCTCCCCGGGAAGGAAAAGCCTTCTGAGGGGGAGGAAGAGGAGGGAGGGAGGGGGGAGAGATGGGGATGAAAATGGGATGGGGGAGGGGGGGAGGGGGGGAAGAGAGATGGGGATGAGGGGGAAGAGAGATGGGGATGAGGAAGAGGGGGAGAGAGATGGGGATGAAAATGGGAGGGGGTGTCTTTACGATGCTTAAGTTCACAACCCTTTCATGGTTCAACTGCTCTCACTGTTCAGACCAGGAGGCAGAGTCTACATCCCAAATGGCACCCTATTACCTATATAGTGCACTACTTTAGACCAGAGCCCTATTCCCTACATAGTGCACTACTTTAGACCAGAGCCCTATTCCCTATATAGTGCACTACTTTAGACCAGAGCCCTATTCCCAATATAGTGCACTACTTTAGACCAGAGCCCTATTCCCTATATAGTGCACTACTTTAGACCAGAGCCCTATTCCCAATATAGTGCACTACTTTAGACCAGAGCCCCTATTCCCAATATAGTGTACTAATTTAGACCAGAGCCCCTATTCCCTATATAGTGCACTACATTTGACCTGAGCCCCATCAGGAAAATAGCAGGTTGAAGAGTAAAGGGGCTGTAGCAGGTTGAAGGGTAAAGGGGCTGTAGCAGGTTGAAGGGTAAAGCAGTGCGTGAGAGAGAGGTGGAATCTGAAAGGAGGAATCTGATCAATGTAGAGCTGTTGGAGACAATTCTTCAGAGTAATGTTTATCTCATTACCAGTGACTTGCTTTCCCTATGGCACCCTATTCCCTATATAGTGCACTACTTTAGACCAGAGCCCTATGGCACCCTATTCCCTATATAGTGCACTACTTTAGACCAGAGCCCTATGGAACCCTATTCCCTATATAGTGCACTACTTTAGACCAGAGCCCTATAGAACCCTATTCCCTATATAGTGCACTACTTTAGACCAGAGCCCTATGGCACCCTATTCCCTATATAGTGCACTACTTTAGACCAGAGCCCTTAGGTGGCCATCTGATATGTTTTGAGATTCAGTCCTGTGATTTTATCGAGATTTGATGTTCATCAGATGTCTACTACGCCCAACTCCCTTATCTATCCCTACCCCCCCCCTATCCCTAACCCCAGCCCCCTATACCTACCCCCAGCCCCCTATCCCACCCTATCCCTACCCCCAGCCCCCTATACCTACCCCCAGCCGCCCTATCCCTACCCCTCAGACCCCCTATCCCTACCCCCCCTTATCCCTACCCCCAGCCCCCTATCCCTACCCCCCATACCTACCCCCCTATACCTACCCCCTATCCCTAGCCCCCATACCTATCCCCAGCTCCCCTATACCTACCCCCTATCCCTACCCCCAGCCCCCATACCTATCCCCAGCCCCCTATCCCTACCCCCACTATACCTCTCCCCAGCCCCCTACCCCCACCCCCTATAGCTACCCCCACTATACCTACCCCCAGGCCTCCTATCCCTCCCCCAGCCCCCTACCCCCCCCCCCTATAGCTATCCCCACTATACCTACCCCCAGGCCCCTTATCCCTCCCCCAGCCCCCTATCCCTTCCCCCAGCCCTCTTATCCCTCCCTCCCAGCCCCCTATCACTACCTCCCAGCCCCCTATGCCTACCCCCAGCCCCCTATCCCTACCCCCCAGCCCCCTATCCCTACCCCCAGCCCCCTATACCTACCCCCAGCCCCCTATCCCTACCCCCAGCTCCCCTATCCCTACCCCCAGCTCCCCTATCCCTAACCCCAGCCCCCTATCCCCCCCAGCCCCCTATCCCTAACCCCAGCCCCCTATACCTACCCCCAGCCCCCTATCCCTACCCCCAGCCCCCTATACCTACCCCCAGCTCTCCTATCCTAACCCCAGCCCCCTATCCCTACCCCCCAGCCCCCTATACCTACCCCCAGCTCCCCTATACCTACCCCCAGCTCCCCTATCCCTAACCCCAGCCCCCTATCCCTACCCCCAGCCCCCCCCCTATACCTACCCCCAGCCCCTATACCTACCCCCAGCCCCCTATCCCTAACCCCAGCCCCCTATCCCTACCCCCAGCCCCCTATACCTACCCCCAGCCCCCTATCCCTAACCCCAGCCCCCTATAGCCCCCAGCTCCCCTATACCTACCCCCAGCTCCCTATCCCTAACCCCCAGCCCCCTATCCCTACCCCCAGCCCCCTATCCCTAACCCCAGCCCCCTATACCTACCCCCAGCTCCCCTATCCCTAACCCCAGCCCCCTATCCCTACCCCCAGCCCCCTATACCCCCTATACCTACCCCCAGCCCCCTATACCTACCCCCAGCTCCCCTATCCCTAACCCCAGCCCCCTATCCCTACCCCCAGCCCCCTATACCCCCCAGCCCCTATCCCTAACCCCAGCCCCTATACCTACCCCCAGCTCCCCTATACCTACCCCCCAGCTCCCCTATCCCTAACCCCAGCCCCCTATCCCTAACCCCAGCCCCCTATACCCCCCTATACCTACCCCCAGCTCCCCTATCCCTAACCCCAGCCCCCTATCCCTACCCCCAGCCCCCTATCCCTAACCCCAGCCCCCTATACCTACCCCCAGCCCCCTATCCCTAACCCCAGCCCCCTATCCCTACCCTCCAGCCCCCTATACCTACCCCCAGCTCCCCTATCCCTAACCCCAGCCCCCTATCCCTACCCTCCAGCCCCCTATACCTACCCCCTCCTATCTCTAACCCCAGCCCCCTATCCCTACCCCCAGCCCCCTATCCCTACCCCCAGCCCCCTATACCTACCCCCAGCTCCCCTATCCCTAACCCCAGCCCCCTATCCCTATCCCCAGCCCCCTATACCCCCTATACCTACCCCCAGCCCCCTATACCTACCCCCAGCTCCCCTATCCCTAACCCCAGCCCCCTATCCCTACCCCCCAGCCCCCTATACCTACCCCCAGCTCTCCTATCCCTAACCCCAGCCCCCTATCCCTACCCCCAGCCCCCCAGCCCCCTAGATCTGAAAATGGCCTTTTGTTTTTGTAAAAAGAAATGGACCAGAACCACGCATAATGCACATTCACTCATTAACAATCTCTCAAGCACAAGCCCACGTGCTTAGTGATTAGCCAGCTAATCTTTATATTTCAAGTTTAGCCAAATTGGCTCTATTTGCTCAGCTAACAAGGTAGAACAGTTATGAACACACCCGGTCTAATCTCCAACTGTTTCAACAGCATGCTAAGCCTGTCCACTTTGTTCACATGGTGAAATCAAGAAGCCTAGCTAATTTGTCAGAATGAGAATAAGTTGCCAATTTCTTATATAAATTGTGTTTTATGCTTATTGCACATGACTAAAACTAGACTAGACAGCTGGTATAGCAGTCTTTGGCTAAAATTGCTATTAGCATACTCCCTTTTTAGTCATGACACTAAAAAAAGTGTATCATTAGAAAGGTAATCACTGCCCAAAGGTGCTTCAACAAAGTACTGAGTAAAGGGACTGAATACTTATGGAAATGAGATATTTCTGTGTTATTTAAAAAAAAACTTCTTTTATTTTTTATTTTTACAAACAATACTTAAAACCTGTTTTTGTTTTGTCATTATGGGGTATTGTGAGTAGATTGATGAGCCGGGGGGGCGACAAATTAATACATTTTTAGAGTAAGGTTGTAACAAATTAATACATTTTTAGAGTAAGGTTGTAACAAATTAATACATTTTTAGAGTAAGGTTGTAACGTAACAACAATTGGGAAAAGTTCAAGGGGTCTGAATACTTTCAGAGTGTATTGTATATAAACACAGTCTGCGCTGCAGGTCTGTCTCACTGTCTGTTCCAAAGCTCTCTATCCAATCACAGTAGCTATCCCGAGGTAGTAGGCAGATGGGACATAGTCAAATGTACATAGCCCATCTATAATTTAGCCCAAACAACTACCTCTTCCCCTACTGTATTTATTTATTTTGCTCCTTTGCACCCCATTATTTTTATTTCTACTTTGCCCATTCTTCCATTGCAAATCTAACATTCCAGTGTTTTACTTGCTATATTGTATTTACTTCGCCACCATGGCCTTTTTTTTGCCTTTACCTCCCTTCTCACCTCATTTGCTCACATTGTATATAGACTTATTTTTCTACTGTATTATTGACTGTATGTTTGTTTACTCCATGTGTAACTCTGTGTTGTTGTTTGTGTCGAATTGCTTTGCTTTATCTTGGCCAGGTCGCAGTTGTAAATGAGAACGTGTTCTCAACTTGCCTACCTGGTTAAATAAAGGTGAAATAAAAATAAAAAAATAAATAAAATAAAAATCAACCCTCAGATAGGACCTGATGAACTCGTCCACAACACTGTTTTGGACCATACGGACTTTATATCTAAAATTAACCTGCACTTTCTAGTCACGTTTAGACTGGAATTAATGTCTGACTAATATCGATATGACACACGCCGTTTTCAAACAGAGAAGATATTTTTCAGATTGAGTCGACCTTTAAAAAACACACCAGACTGACTGTATGGAGTATGGATATTAAAAAACAGCCACTGGGGGGGCAGTAATTTGAGAAAGACAACATTATCATGACCTTGGCATTCATCCCCGGGATATGAACACTGTACACAGCCAGCCACTACACTATAAAGAGGATATGAGCAGTGTACACAGCCAGCCACTACACCATAAAGAGGATATTGCTAGATGAGATGAACCAACGTGTTGCTAGATGAGGTGAGATGAACCAACGTGTTGCTAGATGAGATGAAACAACGTGTTGCTAGATGAGATGAGATGAAACAACGTGTTGCTAGATGAGATGAGATGAAACAACGTGTTGCTAGATGAGATGAGATGAAACAACGTGTTGCTAGATGAGATGAGATGAAACAACGTGTTGCTAGATGAGATGAGATGAAACAACGTGTTGCTAGATAGATGAGATGAAACAACGTGTTGCTAGATGAGATGAAACAACGTGTTGCTAGATGAGATGAAACAACGTGTTGCTAGATGAGATGAAACAACGTGAGTTGCTAGATGAGATGAAACAACGTGTTGCGAGATGAGATGAAACAACGTGTTGCGAGATGAGATGAACAACGTGTTGCTAGAGATGAGATGAAACAACGTGTTGCTAGATGAGATGAAACAACGTGTTGCTAGATGAGATGAAACAACGTGTTGCTAGATGAGATGAAACAACGTGTTGCTAGATGAGATGAAACAACGTGTTGCTAGACGTGTTGAGATGAGATGAAACAACGTGTTGCTAGATGAGATGAAACAACGTGTTGCTAGATGAGATGAAACAACGTGTTGCTAGATGAGATGAAACAACGTGTTGCTAGATGAGATGAAACAACGTGTTGCTAGATGAGATGAAACAACGTGTTGCTAGATGAGATGAAACAACGCTGTTGCGTGTTAGATGAGATGAAACAACGTGTTGCTAGATGAGATGAAACAACGTGTTGATGAGATGAAACAACGTGTTGCTAGATGAGATGAAACAACGTGTTGCTAGATGAGATGAAACAACGTGTTGCTAGATGAGATGAGATGAAACAACGTGTTGCTAGATGAGATGAGATGAAACAACGTGTTTGAGATGAGATGAGATGAAACAACGTGTTGCTGAGAGATGAGATGAGATGAAACAACGTGTTGCTAGATGAGATGAAACAACGTGTTGCTAGATGAGATGAAACAACGTGTTGAGATGAGATGAAACAACGTGTTGCTAGATGAGATGAAACAACGTGTTGCTAGATGAGATGAAACAACGTGTTGCTAGATGAGATGAAACAACGTGTTGCTAGATGAGATGAAACAACGTGTTGCTAGATGAGATGAAACAACGTGTTGCTAGATGAGATGAAACAACGTGTTGCTAGATGAGATGAAACAACGTGTTGCTAGATGAGATGAGATGAAACAACGTGTTGCTAGATGAGATGAGATGAAACAACGTGTTGCTAGATGAGATGAGATGAAACAACGTGTTGCTAGATGAGATGAGATGAAACAACGTGTTGCTAGATGAGATGAGATGAAACAACGTGTTGCTAGATGAGATGAGATGAAACAACGTGTTGCTAGATGAGATGAGATGAAACAACGTGTTGCTAGATGAGATGAGATGAAACAACGTGTTGCTAGATGAGATGAAACAACGTGTTGCTAGATGAGATGAGATGAAACAACGTGTTGTTGCTAGATGAGATGAAACAACGTGTTGCTAGATGAGATGAAACAACGTGTTGCTAGATGAGATGAAACAACGTGCTAGATGAGATTGTTGCTAGATGAGATGAGATGAAACAACGTGTTGCTAGATGAGATGAGATGAAACAACGTGTTGCTAGATGAGATGAGATGAAACAACGTGTTGCTAGATGAGATGAAACAACGTGTTGCTAGATGAGATGAAACAACGTGTTGCTAGATGAGATGAAACAACGTGTTGCTAGAGAGATGAGATGAAACAACGTGTTGTTAGATGAGATGAGATGAAACAACGTGTTGCTAGATGAGATGAGATGAAACAACGTGTTGCTAGATGAGATGAAACAACGTGTTGCTAGATGAGATGAAACAACGTGTTGCGAGATGAGATGAAACAACGTGTTGCTAGATGAGATGAAACAACGTGTTGAGATGAGATGAGATGAAACAACGTGTTGCTAGATGAGATGAAACAACGTGTTGCTAGATGAGAGATGAGATGAGATGAAACAACGTGTTGCTAGATGAGATGAAACAACGTGTTGCTAGATGAGATGAAACAACGTGTTGCTAGATGAGATGAAACAACGTGTTGCTAGATGAGATGAAACAACGTGTTGCTAGATGAGATGAAACAACGTGTTGCTAGATGAGATGAAACAACGTGTTGCTAGATGAGATGAAACAACGTGTTGCTAGATGAGATGAAACAACGTGTTGCTAGATGAGATGAAACAACGTGTTGCTAGATGAGATGAAACAACGTAGTTGCTAGATGAGATGAAACAACGTGTTGCTAGATGAGATGAAACAACATGTTGCTAGATGAGATGAAACAACGTGTTGCTAGATGAGATGAAACAACGTGTTGCTAGATGAGATGAAACAACGAGTTGCTAGATGAGATGAAACAACGTGTTGCTAGATGAGATGAAACAACGTGTTGCTAGATGAGATGAAACAACGAGTTAATTGCAGTTTCTCCTTTTCCAGACTGCTTTTAAGGTAAACTTGAACAGATATATCAAGGCACGTAACATGGGTGGGTTCCCCCTTAAAACAGAAACAGGACAACGGTTTCTGCTCTACGGGCCCTTTTGGCTACCTACTGACTGATGAGCCCTTCAACAGGGCTACCCCTACCAACTGGAAACCCAAACAGGCCAGCACTAACAGCTGGGGACATCAGAATCTGAAGAGGTTTCACAGGGACACGGTTGTTGAAGAGAGAGAGGCCTGCATTCTGTCTGTGTTTGAAACAGAGCCAAAAGGAAGGTGAATATTTGAATGTGCAGGGACATGACTATACACATCTATCTTCCCCCATCTCCTACCCCCTCCCCCTCCTGTCCACCACGTCTCCTGCACTCTACTCCTGTCCACCCCCCCTGTCGTCCACTCCTGTCCACCCTCCCCTCCTGTCGTCCACTCCTGTCCACCCCCCTCCTGAGATGTCCACTCCTGTCCACCCCCTCCTGTGTTGCACTCCTGTGAGATGAAACCTCCTGTCATCCACTCCTGCCCCCCTCCTGTCGTGCACTCCTGTCCAACCCCCTCCCCCTCCTCCTTCATCCACTCCTGTCCACCCCCCCCCCCTCCTGTCGTGCACTCCTGTCCAACCCCCTCCTCCCCTCCTCCTGTCATCCACTCCTGTCCACCCCCCTCCTGTCGTGCACTCCTGTCCAACCCCCTTCCCCTCCTCCTGTCATCCACTCCTGTCCACCCCCCTCCTGTCCAACCCCCTCCCCGTCCTCCTGTCGTCCACTCCTGTCCCCCCCCGAACTGAAACCCCAGGATAAGTGAAAGCAGTATGGCGGTCCCCAACCTCCAGGTCTCGGTCACATCAGAACAGAAATAGAGTAGAGATAATCAGATACCTTGGACTGGAACTTCAATAAGCAGGGCATGAACGTGTGAAGTGTTGAATTGCAGTCCAGTCTAGATATATAGGAGGTGGGCTCTCCACCAGCCACAGCTAACTGGACCAAGGCGTTTGTTGACTTTCATCCAGTGAGGTTCCAGTGAGAAGTTATGGCTCTTGGTTGAACCCCTAGAGGAATGTCTGAGTCACACTTGGCTGAGAATGTACAACGGTGATACTGGTACTGAGTCAAAGGACTTCTGGACCCCCCCCCCTCTCTGTCCTAGTGAGGAACCCCCCTCCTCTGTCTGTCCTAGTGAGGAACCCCCCTCTCACTCTCTGTCCTAGTGAGGAACCCCCCCCTCTCTCTCTGTCCTAGTGAGGAAACCCCCTCTCTCTCTGTCCGAGTGAGGAACCCCCCCCCTCTCTCTCTGTCCTAGTGAGGAACCCCCCCTCTCTCTCTGTCCTAGTGAGGAACCCCCCTCTCTCTCTGTCCTAGTGAGGAACCCCCTCTCGCTCTGTCCTAGTGAGGAACCCCCCTCTCTCTGTCCTAGTGAGGAACCCCCCTCTCACTCTCTGTCCTAGTGAGGACCCCCCCCCTCTCTGTCCTAGTGAGGAACCCCCCCCCCTCTCTCTCTCTCTCTCTGTCCTAGTGAGGAACCCCCCCCTCTCTCTCTGTCCTAGTGAGGAACCCCCCTCTCACTGTCTGTCCTAGTGAGGAACCCCCCCCCCTCTCTCTGTCCTAGTGAGGACCCCCCTCTCTCTCTCTCTCTGTCCTAGTGAGGACCCCCCTCTCTCTCTGTCCTAGTGAGGAACCCCCCCCCCTCTCAGGTCCTAGTGAGGAACACCCACCCTCTTTCTCTCTGTCCTAGTGAGGAACCCCCCCCTCTCTCTGTCCTAGTGAGGAACCCCCCTCTCTCTGTCCGAGTGAGGAACCCCCCCTCTCTCTGTCCTAGTGAGGAACCCCCCCACTCTCTCTGTCCTAGTGAGGAACCCCCCTGTCTATCTGTACTAGTGAGGAACCCCCCTCTCTGTACTAGTGAGGAACCCCCCTCCTCCCTCCTCTCTGTCCTAGTGAGGAACCCCCCTCTGTCCTAGTGAGGAACCCCCCTCTCTCTCTCTGTCCTAGTGAGGAACCCCCTCTCTCTCTGTCCTAGTGAGGAACCCCCCACTCTCTCTGTCCTAGTGAGGTCTCTCTCTGTACTAGTGAGGAACCCCCCTCTCTGTACTAGTGAGAACCCCCCTCTCTGTACTAGGACTGGAACTCTCTGTACTAGTGAGGAACCCCCCCTCTCTGTACTAGTGAGGAACCCCCCTCTCTGTACAGTGAGAACCCCCCTCTCTGTCCTAGTGAGGAACCCCCTCTCTGTCCTAGTGAGGCCCTCCTCTCTGTCCAGTGAGGAACCCCCTCTCTGTCCTAGTGACCCCCCTCTCTGTCTAGTGAGGAACCCCCCTCCTCTCTGTCCTAGTGAGGAACCCCCCTCTCTGTCCTAGTGAGGAACCCCCCTCTGTCCTAGTGAGGAACCCCCCTCCTCTCTGTCCTAGTGAGGAACCCCCCCCTCTCTGTCCTAGTGAGGAACCCCCCTCTCTGTCCTAGTGAGGAACCCCCCTCTCTGACCTAGTGAGGAACCCCCTCCCCCCCCCTCTGTCCTAGGGAGGAACCCCCCCCTCTCTGTCCTAGTGAGGAACCCCCCTCTCTCTCTCTGTCCTAGTGAGGACCCCCCCTCTCTCTGTCCTAGTGAGGAACCCCCCCCTCTCTCTCTCTGTCCTAGTGAGGAACCCCCCCTCTCTCTCTCTCTGTCCTAGTGAGGAACCCCCCCTCTCTGTCCTAGTGAGGAACCCCCCTCTCTGTCCTAGTGAGGAACCCCCCTCTCTGACCTAGTGAGGAACCCCTCCTCCCCCTCTGTCCTAGGAGGAACCCCCCCCCCTCTCTGTCCTAGTGAGGAACCCCCCCTCTCTCTCTGTCCTAGTGAGGACCCCCTCTCTCTGTCCTAGTGAGGAACCCCCCTCTCTCTCTCTCCTAGTGAGGAACCCCCCCTCTCTCTCTCTCTGTCCTAGTGAGGAACCCCCCCCTCTCTCTCTCTGTCCTAGTGAGGAACCCCCCCCTCTCTCTCTCTGTCCTAGTGAGGAACCCCCTCTCTCTCTCTGTCCTAGTGAGGAACCCCCCTCTCTCTCTCTCTGTCCTAGTGAGGAACCCCCCTCTCTCTCTCTGTCCTAGTGAGGAACCCCCCCCTCTCTCTCTGTCCTAGTGAGGAACCCCCCTCTCTCTCTCTGTCCTAGTGAGGAACCCCCCACTCTCTGTCCTAGTGAGGAACCCCCTCTCTCCTCTCTGTCCTATGGGGTACTGTGATGTCATTATGGGGTACTGTGATGTCATTATGGGGTACTGTGATGTCATTATGGGGTACTGTGATGTCATTATGAGGTACTGTGATGTCATTATGGGGTACTGTGATGTCATTATGGGGTACTGTGATGTCATTATGGGGTACTGTGATGTCATTATGGGGTACTGTCCAACTCAATCATCAAGTTTGGGGACACAACAGTGGTAGGATGATTACCAACAATTATGGGGTACATGGGATGTCATTAGGGGTCGGAGTGTGGTGTCAGGAAAATAACCTCACACTCAACGTCAACAAAACTAAGGAGATGATTTAATGAGGAAACAGCAGTGTTTTTAAATCCATTTCGATGGAACAGTAGCTGTAATGTAACAAGTTTTAAGTTCCTGGCAAACATCACAGACAAACTGAATTGGTCCACTCAACAGACAGCATCGTGAGGAAGGCGCAGCAGCGCCTCTTCAACCTCAGGAGGCTGAAGAAATTCGGCTTGTCACCAAAAGCACTCACAAACTTCTACAGATGCACAATCGAGACATCCTGGCGGGCTGTATCACCGCCTGGTATGGCAACTGCACCGCCCTCAAAAATGACAGAGGGTAGTATTACTGCATCACCAGGGGCATTTATTTCTCTCCAGGACACCTACACCACCCGAACAGGAAGGCCATAAAGATCATCAAGGACATCAACCAAGAGCCACTGCCTGTTCACAAGCTGTCATCCAGAAGGCGAGGTCAGTACAGGTGCATCAAATTTATCGAGAGACTAAAAACAGCTTCTATTCAAGGCCATGACTGACAACCAAAACATTGAGTGGCTAATGCCAACACACTGTCAATGACACTGACTCTACTCCAGCCACTTTAATAATGGGAATTGATGGGAAATGATGTAAATATATCACTAGCCACTTTAAACAATGCTACCTTATATAATGTTACTTACCCTACATTATTCATCTCATATGCATACGTAGATACTGTACTCTATATCATCGACTGCATCCTTATGTAATATATGTATCACTAGCCACTTTAACTATGCCACTTGGTTTACATACCTCATCTCATATGTATATACCTGATATCTCTCTGGGACCTGGGAGCTGCTCTGTACCATCACTCATTCATATATCCTGGTAGCTGTACACTGGGACCTAGTTTTTTTTGGAATTGCTAGTTAGATTACTGGGATTACTGCATTGGGAACTAGGCACAAGCTGTCTGGGACATCTGTCTGGGACCATTTGATTTGATTTGATTTTTACTGTGATGTCATTATGGGGTAATGTGATGTCATTATGGGGTACTGTGATGTCATTATGGGGTACTGTGATGTCATTATGGGGTACTGTGATGTCATTATGGGGTACTGTGTGTAGATTAATGAGGAAAGCGTGTTTTTTAAATCCATTTTAGGGTAAGGCCGTAATGTAACAAAATGTGGAAAAAGTCAAGGGGTCTGAATATACGTTATACTGCCCAAAACCCGGGGCAAACAACAGTGGTTGCCTTGAAAAGGGGAGAATGACCTTTCTAAAAATTACAGAAGTATTACTGTACTCCAGCATTTATTTCTCTCATCGGTAAGAAAAGCAGCCGCAAAATGACTCACAAGATGCGGCAACAAGGATGAACGAATAACAATATATTTATCATATACATAGCTTCTTATGTGACAACAAAACATGTGCTTAGGCCTACACGAAAGTAAGAGAGAGGAGTACACTTTGTTGTTTCTAGACAAGTTGAGGTTAGTTCCAAGTGAAAAGTCCTGGCTTCACTTCAAAAGATTGTCAAGTGACTGAAGATACTTAAAAAAAGACCACCTGGGACCTGTCTGGGACCTGGGAGCTGTCTGGGACCTGTCTGGGACCTGGGAGCTGTCTGGGACCTGGGAGCTGTCTGGGACCTGGGAGCTGTCTGGGACCTGGGACCTGTCTGGGACCTGGGAGCTGTCTGGGAGCTGTCTGGGACCTGTCTGGGAGCTGTCTGGGACCTGGGAGCTGTCTGGGACCTGTCTGGGACCTGGGAGCTGTCTGGGACCTGGGAGCTGTCTGGGACCTGGGAGCTGTCTGGGACCTGGGAGCTGTCTGGGACCTGGGAGCTGTCTGGGACCTGGGAGCTGTCTGGGACCTGGGAGCTGTCTGGGACCTGGGAGCTGTCTGGGACCTGGGAGCTGTCTGGGACCTGGGACCTGTCTGGGACCTGTCTGGGACCTGGGAGCTGTCTGGGACCTGGGAGCTGTCTGGGACCTGGGAGCTGTCTGGGACCTGGGAGCTGTCTGGGACCTGTCTGGGACCTGGGAGCTGTCTGGGACCTGGGAGCTGTCTGGGACCTGGGAGCTGTCTGGGACCTGGGACCTGTCTGGGACCTGGGAGCTGTCTGGGACCTGGGAGCTGTCTGGGAGAGATTAGATCAAACTGCACAACTAAAAGATCTCGATTCTGCCAAAAACAGGATTGCATGAAATATACTTTAATATGATTAGACAAATCTGTGTTTCACATTAAAAATGTCCATTAGTCTCATGTGGAATTCTCAACCAGTGATATTTTCGTAGGCGAAAATGTAAACATAATTTGCAATAGCCGTCTCCTTGTTATCGTCAAGAGTTTTATTCAGGAAAAGTAGGTTTGTTGATTGAGTCAAAACAATTTATGGTACATTAGCATGTGTTTATTGGCGGCAGGGTAGCCTAGTGGTTAGAGTGTAGAGGCGGCAGGGTAGCCTAGTGGTTAGAGTGTAGAGGCGGCAGGGTAGCCTAGTGGTTAGAGTGTAGAGGCGGCAGGGTAGCCTAGTGGTTAGAGTGTAGAGGTGGCAGGGTAGCCTAGTGGTTAGGTGTAGAGGAGGCAGGTAGCCTAGTGGTTAGAGTGTAGAGGAGGCAGGGTAGCCTAGTGGTTAGAGTGTAGAGGCGGCAGGGTAGCCTAGTGGTTAGAGTGTAGAGGAGGCAGGGTAGCCTAGTGGTTAGAGTGTAGAGGCGGCAGGTTAGCCTAGTGGTTAGAGTGTAGAGGCGGCAGGGTAGCCTAGTGGTTAGAGTGTAGAGGCGGCAGAGTAGCCTAGTGGTTAGAGTGTAGAGGCGGCAGGGTAGCCTAGTGGTTAGAGTGTAGAGGTGGCAGGGTAGCCTAGTGGTTAGAGTGTAGAGGTGGCAGGGTAGCCTAGTGGTTAGTGTGTAGAGGTGGCAGGGTAGCCTAGTGGTTAGAGTGTAGGGGCGGCAGGGTAGCCTAGTGGTTAGAGTGTAGAGGCGGGGGGCAGGGTAGCCTAGTGGTTAGAGTGTAGAGGCGATTAAAATCACTTCTCTCTCTCCCTCACCCATCTGCACATAATACACCTCTCTCCCTCACCCATCTGCACATAATACACCTCTCTCCCTCACCCATCTGCACATAATACACCTCTCTCCCTCACCCATCTGCACATAATACACCTCTCTCCCCCCCCTGCCTAAAAAACTACAAAACATGTTCTTGGAAATTTCTTCAAAATGTATTGAAAAATCACCTCCTTGAGACAATACATGTTAGAATCACCTTTGGCAGCGATTACAACTGAGTCTTTCTGGTCTCTAAGAGCGATTACAGCTGAGTCTTTCTGGTCTCTAAGAGCGATTACAGCTGAGTCTTTCTGGTCTCTTCACAGCTGAGTCTTTCTGGTCTCTAAGAGCGATTACAGCTGAGTCTTTCTGGTCTCTAAGAGCGATTACAGCTGAGTCTTTCTGGTCTCTAAGAGCGATCACAGCTGAGTCTTTCTGGTCTCTAAGAGCGATTACAACTGAGTCTTTCTGGTCTCTAAGAGCGATTACAACTGAGTCTTTCTGGTCTCTAAGAGCGATTACAACTGAGTCTTTCTGGTCTTCTGAGTCTTTCTGGTCTCTAAGAGCGATTACAGCTGAGTCTTTCTGGTCTCTAAGAGCGATTACAACTGAGTCTTTCTGGTCTCTAAGAGCGATTACAACTGAGTCTTTCTGGTCTCTAAGAGCGATTACAACTGAGTCTTTCTGGTCTCTAAGAGCGATTACAGCTGAGTCTTTCTGGTCTCTAAGAGCGATTACAACTGAGTCTTTCTGGTCTCTTCGATTACAACTGAGTCTTTCTGAGTCTAAGAGCGATTACAACTGAGTCTTTCTGGTCTCTAAGAGCGATTACAGCTGTGAGTCTTTCTGAGTCTAAGAGCGATCACAGCTGTGAGTCTTTCTGAGAGTCACAGCTGTGAGTCTTTCTGAGTCTAAGAGCGATCACAGCTGTGAGTCTTTCTGAGTCTAAGAGTGATTACAGCTGTGAGTCTTTCTGGGTAAGTCTCTAAGAGCGATTACAGCTGTGAGTCTTTCTGGGTCTAAGAGTTTTCCACACCTGGATTGAACAAAATATGCACATTATTATGCGTTTTAAATCTTCAAGCTCTGTCATGTTGATCGTTAATCATTGGTAGACAGCCATTTTTTCAAGTCTTGCCATAGATTTTCAAGCGGATTTAACTAAACTAGGCCACTCAGAAACATTCAATATCATCTTGGTGAGCAACTCCAGTGTAGGTTTGGCCTTGTGTTTTAGCTTATTGTCCTGCTGAAAGGTGAATTTGTCTTCCGAGTGTTGGAAAGCAGACTGAACCAGGTTTTCCAATAGGATTTTGTCTGTGTTTACCTCTATACCATGATGCAGGCACCACCATTACATGAAAATACAGAGAGTGGTACTCTGTGATGTGTTGTGTTGGATTTAACTTAACATATTCAGGACATAAAAGGTTAATTTCTTATGCATATTAGTCCTGAGACATTATTTTATATGATTTTAAAGTTAGAAGAAAATAATTGAACTTAGCTGAATAAAATAGAAATTATATTTTTCCCCATTCTGGTGCAGTGCGCATATGAAGTGGCTATGTTGAGAATTAAAGTGATCATTTGAAACAGGTCCTATCCGCTAGATTTAGAGTTTCTTGGCAACTTTAGTTGTGAATGATACAAAACCTTAGAAAGCAACACACCTATGGGCTGTATGACGAGACGACAGGCTATCGATGACTTGAGAAAGTGGCAAAGGTTGCACACGCTGTTCTCCCAACAAGCTATCATATTCTCACCCATCAGAATATTCTCAATTTAATCTCGTCTTTACTAACATGTAAAAATGACGTTGGATTTAGAAAATGGCGCATTACCAAAATGGGTTAAAGAATACGTGCGGTTTACACTTGAATAGCAAAAGGACGCAACTCGTTTTCCCGTCGGTCCGTTTTGTAGGCTACTTCGGATTTATACAATTCAAATGTTTGGAATGGGTACATCGAAAATCTCATCCCTACTATTTTGCAATTTATATGGCACAGTTGTCAGTTTTTGGTACATAAAATGAAATTGGTATACGTTTATATTTATCACACTTAGGTTACATGTTGATTATTTGTTTATTTTCCAGGAGTTTTTGTTCAATTTTCTTGTTAAAAGATCAGGAAAACATTTCTCCATATTTGAGAAGGTTTGAACCTTCAAACAGTGAGGTGCTTTTAAGCAATTGACCAACATAGTTACTGTAGCAGGTCAAAGCTGTGTGCTGGAAAACCTTGGTGGAGCATGGGTGGAGTAGGCATCATGGTGCTGGTAAAACCTTGGTAGAGCATGGGTGGAGTAGGCATCATGGTGCTGGTAAACCTTGGTAGAGCATGGGTGGAGTAGGCATCGTGGTGCTGGTAAACCTTGGTGGAGCATGGGTGGAGTAGGCATCGTGGTATCGTGGTGCTGGAAAACCTTGGTAGAGCATGGGTGGAGGAGGCATCGTGGTGCTGGAAAACCTTGGTAGAGCATGGGTGGAGTAGAAATCGTGGTGCTGGAAAACCTTGGTAGAGCATGGGTGGAGTAGAAATCGTGGTGCTGGAAAACCTTGGTAGAGCATGGGTGGAGTAGAAATCGTGGTGCTGGAAAACCTTGGTAGAGCATGGGTGGAGTAGAAATCGTGGTGCTGGAAAAACTTGGTAGAGCATGGGTGGAGTAGGCATCGTGGTGCTGGTAAACCTTGGTAGAGCATGGGTGGAGTAGAAATCGTGGTGCTGTAAAACCTTGGTAGAGCATGGGTGGAGTAGGCATCGTGGTGCTGGTAAACCTTGGTAGAGCATGGGTGGAATAGGCATTGTGGTGCTGGAAAACCTTGGTGGAGCATGGGTGGAGTAGAAATCGTGGTGCTCGTGTGTTGTACAACATAAATCCCAGTGGAAACAACATATTCCATACATACTAGTCAACCTCCTCAAAGCTGATTTGAGTCGTTCAAATACTTCATAATGGCTTCAGCTACCAGTGGAAACACACACCACACACATTACTTAACAAAAGGCAGATCTACCACCTATGAGGTTTTTCTTACTTACTTCAAAAGACAGCTATGGTACATACTACTACTACCCCCCTCATATTCTAAGGACCCAAAATGGCGACCTGTTCACTGTACAGTGCACTATTTTTGACCAGAGCCCTATGGACACAAGTCACCCTGTATAGTGCACTACTTTTGACCAGAGCCCTATGGACACAAGGCACCCTGTATAGTGCACTACTTTTGTAGGTAGGGTGGCCTGGTAGGGTGGCCTGGTAGGGTGGCCTGGTAGGGGGCCTGGTAGGGGGCCTGGTAAGGGGGCCTGGTAGGGTGGCCTGGTAGGGTGGCCTGGTAGGGTGGCCTGGTAAGGTGGCCTGGTAAGGTGGCCTGGTAAGGTGGCCTGGTAGGGGGGCCTGGTAGGGGGCCTGGTAGGGGGCTTGGTAGGGGGCCTGGTAGGGGGGCCTGGTAGGGGGCCTGGTAGGGGGCTTGGTAGGGGGCTTGGTAGGGTGGCCTGGTAGGGTGGCCTGGTAGGGGGCTTGGTAGGGGGCTTGGTAGGGGGCCTGGTAGGGGGCCTGGTAGGGGGCCTGGTAGGCTGGCCTGGTAAGGGGGCCTGGTAGGGTGGCCTGGTAGGGGGCCTGGTAGGGGGGCCTGGTAGGGCGTTAGATTATTTTCATTGCCCTCCCTCCTCCCCCTCTTATGCCACTGCTACTCTGTTTATCATCCATACATAGTCACTTTAATAACTGTACCTACAGGCACATATTACCTCAAATAACCTAACTAACCGGTGCCCCCACACATTGACTCTGTATATAGCCTCCACACTGACTCTGTACCGGTACCCCCTGTATATAGCCTCCACATTGACTCTGTACCGGTACCCCCTGTATATAGCCTCCACATTGACTCTGTACCGGTACACCCTGTATATAGCCTCCACATTGACTCTGTACCGGTACCCCCTGTATATAGCCTCCACATTGACTCTGTACCCCCTGTATATAGCCTCCACATTGTACCCCCTGTATATAGCCTCCACATTGACTCTTGTACCCCCTGTATAAGCCTCCCCCTGTATATAGCCTCCACATTGACTCTGTACCGGTACCCCCTGTATATAGCTTCACTATTGTTATATTACTGCTGCTCTTTAATTACTTGTTCCTTTGATGGGGCCGCAGGGTAGCCTAGTGGTTAGAGCATTGGACTAGTAACCGGAAGGTTGCAAGGTACAAATCTGTCGTTCTGCCCCTGAACAGGCAGTTAACCCACTGTTCCTAGGCCGTCATTGAAAATAAGAATTTGTTCTTAACTGACTTGCCTAGTAAAACAAAAAAAGGTACAATTTATTTTAAAAAAATAAAAAATTCTTATTCATATTTTTTTAATCTGCATTGTTGGTTATGGGCTTGTAAGCATTTCACAGTTGTATTCGGTGCATGTGACAAATAAGGCTAGGTCTCCAAATAGAAAAAGAGTTTACTGAACCATCGGAGACAGGACCAGTTGTTTGTGGCTTCACCTTGAGATGAACAGGCTCATTTAAGTGGCGGCACACTGCAACCCTTCTCGGCTAAATATGGATTGCATGTTTTCACACACGAGAGCAAGCACGCGTGTGTGTGTGTGTGTGTGTGTGTGTGTGTGTGTGTGTGTGGTAAACAGCCAAAGCATAGATGGCTGGGCTGTTTGTATGTGTATTCCTGAAGGTCAAACGTTTGTATCTGGTATTTAGGCCCACGCTATTTCCTAACAGGAAATTGCCTAGATGAGATGTTCACACGCATGCTAGAGCTATTTGGTGCCCATCTGAATGTTCCACAGTCTCAATCACTCTCCCGAGTGGCGCAGCGGTCTAAGGCACTGCATATCACTACAGTCCCTGGTTTGAATCCAGGCTGTATCACATCCGGCCGTGATTGGGAGTCCCATAGGGCGGCGCACAATTGGCCCATCATCGTCCGGGTTTGGCCGGGTTGTCATTGTAAATAAGAATTTGTGACAAATAAACTGACTTGCCTAGATATAATCAAATACCCAGAAATTGGATGATATATTCAACGACGTCATTTCCTCATTCACATAATAAAAAAGATTCAAAAAACAAAGTTAATCTTTTACTTCCTGTACTAACAGAACACTGAAAGAAAGAAGCATCCAATGAGGTTTGAGGATTACTAACCGTACAAATAAAAAACAGGCTGTCCCGGTTTAAAAACAAGGAGAGCCCGGAGTGTATCTTTCTTCACAACATCGGCTTCACCAAATTGCACTGTATTTTCCTATGAGTGATTCCATATGAAACCAGACCAAAACAATACCATGACTTGGGTGTTTTTCACTAAATTAAATCCACAGAAAAAGGTCCTTTTGGAGCCAGGCTTGTTGACATATCTGACATTTCTATCTAAAAGCGTAATTGAGAAATAATGTATAAAAGCTGGAATATTTATGACATTTTGGTCTTAACCAGACCTCCTTTAAAGAAGAACGGAGAACGAAGAAAAAAATATATGTTTATAGAAAACCAGATGTTTTAGACATAGTTACAGTGAAACATAAATTCTGGACTTCATTTTGACAGTTTGTTACAAAAACTGATATATACTATAGGTGTTTTAGTAGTAAATGTAGCTATTTTGGCCCCTAGTAGTACAGCTGCTCTGCACCGTGAGAAGGTCATCCCAGGGAGGGGTTCGGTATAAAATACCCTCTCTTCTAGATGTAGTACAGCTGCTCTGCACCGTGAGAAGGTCATCCCAGGGAGGGGTTCGGTATAAAATACCCTCTCTTCTAGATGTAGTACAGCTGCTCTGCACCGTGAGAAGGTCATCCCAGGGAGGGGTTCAGTATAAAATACCCTCTCTTCTAGATGTAGTACAGCTGCTCTGCACCGTGAGAAGGTCATCCCAGGGAGGGGTTCGGTATAAAATACCCTCTCTTCTAGATGTAGTACAGCTGCTCTGCACCGTGAGAAGGTCATCCCAGGGAGGGGTTCGGTATAAAATACCCTCTCTTCTAGATGTAGTACAGCTGCTCTGCACTGTGAGAAGGTCATCCCAGGGAGGGGTTCAGTATAAAATACCCTCTCTTCTAGATGTAGTACAGCTGCTCTGCACCGTGAGAAGATCATCCCAGGGAGGGGTTCGGTATAAAATACCCTCTCTTCTAGATGTAGTACAGCTGCTCTGCACCGTGAGAAGGTCATCCCAGGGAGGGGTTCGGTATAAAATACCCTCTCTTCTAGATGTAGTACAGCTGCTCTGCACCGTGACAAGGTCATCAAGGGAGGGGTTCGGTATAAAATACCCTCTCTTCTAGATGTAGTACAGCTGCTCTGCAACGTGAGAAGGTCATCAAGGGAGGGGTTCGGTATAAAATACCCTCTCTTCTAGATTTAAAAAAAGTGTGCCTTATTCAGCAATGGTCTTGGTACAATGCTCAAAAAAATAAAGAGAACACTAAAATAACACATCCTAGATCTGAATGAATGAAATATTCTTATTAAATACTTTTTTCTTTACATAGTTGAATGTGCTGACAACAAAATCACACAAAAAGTATCAATGGAAATCAAATGTATCAACCCATGGAGGTCTGGATTTGGAGTAACACTCAAAATTAAAGTGGAAAACCACACTACAGGCTGATCCAACTTTGATGTAATGTCCTTAAAACAAGTCAAAATGAGGCTCAGTAGTGTGTGTGGCCTCCACGTGCCTGTATGACCTCCCTACAACGCCTGGGCATGCTCCTGATGAGGTGGCGGATGGTCTCCTGAGGGATCTCCTCCCAGACCTGGACCAAAGCATCCGCCAACTCCTGGACAGTTTGTGGTGCAACGTGGCGTTGGTGGATGGAGCGAGACATGATGTCCCAGATGTATTCAATTGGATTCAGGTCTGGGGAACGGGCGGGCCAGTCCATAGCATCAATGCCTAGAGTGAAAGCACCGCCAGCATTCAAAAGTGACCAAAACATCAGCCAGGAAGCATAGGAACTGAGAAGTGGTCTGTGGTTATCACCTGCAGAACCACTCCTTTATTGGGGGTGTCTTGCTAATTGCCTATAATTTCCAACTGTTGTCTATTCCATTTGCACAACAGCATGTGAATTGTCAATATATGTTGCTTCCTAAGTGGACCGTTTGATTTCACAGAAGTGTGATTGACTTGGAGTTACATTGTGTTGTTTAAGTGGTCCCTTTATTTTTTTGAGCAGTGTATATATATTCCAAAAGATATAGCTGATGGCTTTCAGAGTTCAATACAGGACTGTAACATTAGCCAGCCAACATACCAGCCAACATACCCAGCCGGGCTAGCAAGCCAACATACCAGCCAACATACCCAGCTGGGCTAGCAAGCCAACATACCAGCCAACATACCCAGCTGGGCTAGCAAGCCAACATACCAGCCAACATACCCAGCTGGGCTAGCAAGCCAACATACCAGCCAACATACCCAGCTGGGCTAGCAAGCCAACATACCAGCCAACATACCCAGCTGGGCTAGCAAGCCAACATACCAGCCAACATACCCAGCTGGGCTAGCAAGCCAACATACCAGCCAACATACCCAGCTGGGCTAGCAAGCCAACATACCAGCCAACATACCCAGCCGGGCTAGCAAGCCAACATACCAGCCAACATACCCAGCTGGGCTAGCAAGCCAACATACCAGCCAACATACCCAGCTGGGCTAGCAAGCCAACATACCAGCCAACATACCCAGCTGGGCTAGCAAGCCAACATACCAGCCAACATACCCAGCTGGGCTAGCAAGCCAACATACCAGCCAACATACCCAGCTGGGCTAGCAAGCCAACATACCAGCCAACATACCCAGCTGGGCTAGCAAGCCAACATACCAGCCAACATACCCAGCTGGGCTAGCAAGCCAACATACCAGCCAACATACCCAGCCGGGCTAGCAAGCCAACATACCAGCCAACATACCCAGCTGGGCTAGCAAGCCAACATACCAGCCAACATACCCAGCTGGGCCAACATACCAGCCAAGCCAACAGACCAGCCAACATACCAGCCAACATACCCAGCTGGGCTAGCAAGCCAACATACCAGCCAACATACCCAGCTGGGCTAGCAAGCCAACATACCAGCCAACATACCCAGCTGGGCTAGCAAGCCAACATACCAGCCAACATACCCAGCTGGGCTAGCAAGCCAACATACCAGCCAACATACCCAGCTGGGCTAGCAAGCCAACATACCAGCCAACATACCCAGCTGGGCTAGCAAGCCAACATACCAGCCAACATACCCAGCCGGGCTAGCAAGCCAGCCAGCCAACATACCCAGCCGGGCTAGCAAGCCATCATACCAGCCAACATACCCAGCTAAATGCTGGCTAGCAAGCCAACATACCAGCCAACATACCCAGCTGGGCTGGCTTGCAAGCCAACATTGCCAGCCAACATACCCAGCTGGGCTAGCAAGCCAACATTTTTTATTTTTTTTTCAGCCTTTATTTAACCAGGTAGGCCAGTTGAGAACAAGTTCAATTTACCAGCCAAGATACCCAGCTGGGCAGCAAGCAGACAACAGACCAGAATAAACAATTAACAACAATAACCAGAAAACCAACATACAATGTGTGCAAAAGCTGGAGGTAGGCGAATAAGCCAACATTAACCAGCCATAAATGATCAGATGGTCTGTACAGGTAGAGATAGCCAACATAGCCAGCCAAATAAAAACAGCTGGGATGAGGTAGGTGAAAATACCAGCCAATTTACCCAGCTGGGCAGCAGCAGCCAACATAGCAGCCAAGATACCCAGCTGGGGTGAGCAAGATAAAACAGACCAGCCAACATACCAGCCAACAGCCCAGCTGGGAAAGGCAAGCCAACTTTAGGGATGCCAACATACACCTGCTGGGCTACGGATGGGTGTTGCCAACATGACCAGTGAACTGAGATACCCAGCTGGGCTTTACCTAGCATGGACATGACCCAGCAGTGGGTCTGGCAAGCCAACATACCAGGGCCAACATACCCAGCTAAATGCTGATGACATCACCGAAGTCGAGGATCGGAAGGATAGTCGTTTTACTAGTGAACAGAAAGCCGACTCTGGCTGATAGACTGCATCCAGTTTGCTGAGTAGAGTGTTGGAAGCCATTTTGTAGACAGTCGAGGATCGGATTGAACAGTTTTACTGAAGCCATCAGGTATATCTTTTTGGAATATATATTGATTTGATTTTCGATATAAATGTTTATATGAGTCTGGAAGGATAGTTTTTATATAATATATATTATAGATTTATATAATATCCATATTTATAGTCGGGCATGCGGGTATATTATATAATGCATTTATTATATAGCGTTTATATGGAGGCCACGGAAATATATTATGGCATTGAATGTTTGGAGGTTATAGCACAGTGTTTATATATATATAATGGTTTATATATAGGTGGATAGGGAATAGCAAGAGCAACACCATGGCTGGCTGGCTGGCTGGCTGGCTGGCTGGCTGGCTGGCTGGCTGGCTGGCTGGCGGGCTGGCTGGCGGGCTGGCGGGCTGGCTGGCTGGCTGGCTGGCGGGCTGGCTGGCTTTACAGTCCTGTATTGAACTCTGAAGCCATCAGGTATATCTTTTGGAATACATATATATATATATATACATAAAATTGATTGACAGTGAATATATATATATATATTCACTGTCAATCAATTTTTCCTATTCCATGGTAGTCATTGCTAGCCTGGTCGCTACCTTCAGCAGAGTGAACATGTTGGTTCTTATGTTACCGGGCTAGCAAGCCAGCCAGCATACCCAGCTGGGCTAGCAAGCCAGCCAGCCAGCCAGCATACCCAGCTAGACTAGCAAGCCAGCCAGCATACCCAGCTAGACTAGCAAGCCAGCCAGCATACCCAGCTAGACTAGCAAGCCAGCCAGCATACACAGCTGGGCTAGCAAGCCAGCCAGCCAGCCAGCCAGCATACCCAGCTGGGCTAACAAGCCAGCCAGCCAGCATACACAGCTGGGCTAACAAGCCAGCCAGCCAGCATACCCAGCTGGGCTAGCCAGCCATAGGGCGGTGCACAATTGGCCCAGCGTCGTCCGGATTTGGCCGGTGTAGGCCGTCATCGGGGCGGCAGGGTAGCCTAGTGTTGGACTAGTAACCGAAAGGTTGCAAGTTCGAATCCCCGAGCTGACAAGGTACAAATCTGTCGTTCTGCCCCTGAACAGGCAATTAACCCACTGTTCCTAGGCCGTCATTGAAATATAAGAATTTGTTCTTAACTGACTTGCCTAGTTAAATAAAAGGTAAAATAAAAATAACAATTTGTTCTTACCGGAATTACCTAGTTTAAACATTTAAAAAGTTTAAATGTGTTATATCGTAGTTTTGATGTCATCACTATTATTCTACAATATAGAAAATAGTAAAAAATAAATAAAACCCTGGAATGAGTAGGTGTGTCCAAACGTTTTATTGGTACTGTGGAAATGGATACAGACAATTAACATTGATTGATTAAAGCTACAATATTAAAAAGCTTATCTTATTGGTCTATAGGTTAATTTGCATAATTTAGCGTAATTAAAATAGCCTGTGTGTGTTAGTCGTGATGCGTCTTATTCACTCGTGCACAGCATACAGAGCCGAGTTTGACTGGAATAGGCCCATCACCTAGTCAGACGGCACGAGAGCTGCTGCTGAAAAACCTGCTCCGGCTCGTGGCTGCTGGAGTGAAACGTGCTTTCAGAAGCCCAGTCATTGCGCAGCAATTCTAAACGCAATCGCCATGTTAAAAAAATAAATAATAATAATAATTAAGAGCTACTCTAGTTATTTCTCAACTTGTAATTGAAGTGCTTCTCCTTTAGTCTCCTTCAAGCTTAAAGGCAACAAACAGTAGGCAGGATATGAGAGCATCACCCACCACTTTGCAAAATGTGAGCTGCATTTTTTTTAAACTTGGAACCGCAACATTTTACTTCATATGGAGGCGTGTCTTGCTTCAAAGTAGCCCGAGACATATCCCAACCATAGAAACATAAAAAGGAGGCAATTATTTTTATAAAGCCTTCCTAAGTCCATTGAAACCAGCAGTCCTCTCCTGTTCTATTGGTTTTCATATCAGCTTTCTTTCATTGTCCAGAAGCCAAAAGGAACAAGCCTAGTCATATTAAATCAACCCATGCTAGTGAATGAATGAATTACATTTTATTTTCGTGTCAAGTCTGCCAAATCTGCAACCCAACCTTTATGGGATTAATTGACACATTAACAAAACGTTAAAAGTAATTCAATTATAAATTATTCTTCCGGTCTCTTCTCTGCATTGTCCATCACATAATGAGTGAAAGTAACTAAGGTTATCCAAACAATAATTACAACCCTAGAGCAATAAGATAATATGCACACGCTCACACACTAGTTCCATCTTCAGAATCCCCCTCTAAGTTTCTAACGGACATCTGTCACACGATGGCATCAGGGCCGCTGTTCAGAACGGTGTTTTCCCGCCTTTTAGCAAATGTTTGAAAATAAACGTTTTATTGGGCTGCTTCATTACAGGAAGCTGCATGTTCTGTCAATGGGTATTAGCATCATCTAAACGTGATTTATGTCATTCTGAGCACCGTGGGTGGACGGGCCAACGCGCCGTGGGTGGACGGGCCAACGCGCCGTGGGTGGACGGGCCAACGCGCCGTGGGTGGACGGGCCAATGCGCCGTGGGTGGACGGGCCAATGCGCCGTGGGTGGACGGGCCAATGCGCCGTGGGTGGACGGGCCAACGCGCCGTGGGTGGACGGGCCAACGCGCCGTGGGTGGACGGGCCAATGCGCCGTGGGTGGACGGGCCAATGCGCCGTGGGTGGACGGGCCAATGCGCCGTGGGTGGACGGGCCAACGCGCCGTGGGTGGACGGGCCAACGCGCCGTGGGTGGACGGGCCAACGCGCCGTGGGTGGACGGGCCAACCGTGGGTGGACGGGCCAACGCGCCGTGGGTGGACGGGCCAACGCGCCGTGGGTGGACGGGCCAACGCGCCGGGTGGACGGGCCAATGCGCCGTGGGTGGACGGGCCAACGCGCCGTGGGTGGACGCCAACGCGCCGTGGGTGGACGGGCCAATGCGCCGTGGGTGGACGGGCCAACGCGCCGTGGGTGGACGGGCCAACGCGCCGTGGGTGGACGGGCCAACGCGTGGGTGGACGGGCCAACGCGCCGTGGGTGGACGGGCCAACGCGCCGTGGGTGGACGGGCCAACGCGCCGTGGGTGGACGGGCCAACGCGCCGTGGGTGGACGGGCCAACGCGCCGTGGGTGGACGGGCCAACGCGCCGTGGGTGGACGGGCCAACGCGCCGTGGGTGGACGGGCCAACGCGCCGTGGGTGGACGGGCCAACGTGGGTGGCGCCAACGCGCCGTGGGTGGACGGGCCAACGCGCCGTGGGTGGACGGGCCAACGCGCCGTGGGTGGACGGGCCAACGCGCGTGGGTGGACGGGCCAACGCGCCGTGGGTGGACGGGCCAACGCGCCGTGGGTGGACGGGCCAACGCGCGTGGGTGGACGGGCCAATGCGCCGTGGGTGGACGGGCCAATGCGCCGTGGGTGGACGGGCCAATGCGCCGTGGGTGGACGGGCCAATGCGCCGTGGGTGGACGGGCCAATGCGCCGTGGGTGGACGGGCCAACGCGCCGTGGGTGGACGGGCCAACGCGCCGTGGGTGGACGGGCCAACGCGCCGTGGTGGACGGGCCAATGCGCCGTGGGTGGACGGGCCAATGCGCGCCGTGGGTGGACGGGCCAACGCGCCGTGGGTGGACGGGCCAATGCGCCGTGGGTGGCCGTGGGTGGACGGGCCAACGCGCCGTGGGTGGACGGGCCAACGCGCCGTGGGTGGACGGGCCAACGCGCCGTGGGTGGACGGGCCAACGCGCCGTGGGTGGACGGGCCAACGCGCCGTGGGTGGACGGGCCAACGCGCCGTGGGTGGACGGGCCAACGCGCCGTGGGTGGACGGGCCAATGCGCCGTGGGTGGACGGGCCAACGCGCCGTGGGTGGACGGCCTAACGGGTTATGCACACAATACGTGTGTCCAGTACATTATAATGCTGCCGATCACGTTGTCCAGAACGTAAACTCTGTACATGCGGTGCCTCAGGACTCCGTGTGTCTGTCTCATGTAGCAGGCAGAGTCTGGGTTTCCCTTTAGGAGGACCGGTTCCCTCCCTCTTCACCTGCTGTGGGACTCACCTGTAGCCTACTTTTGGTAGAGTAATCAAAACAGAGAAGATGACAAGAGGAGATATAGGCCTATTCTCTTACTCCTAGAAGTAATGAACTAGAATATATGTACCAGTTTTGGAGTAAATCCCTTCAATTCCAATGCATTCCTTTTTCATTCAATAGGACTCAGGAACCAGATCAGGGAGTGTAAAACACTGGACTGGTAGCGACCAGGGCATTGTGCCAACCTGAAATGTACCAGAGACTGTTGAACTGAAGAACACATCCTGGGGGGCGAACCCTCGACCCAGGAAATCGGGACTAACCACTACTGAAAAGGTCACATAAAAGCACTATCAGTTAACAGAAGCATTTCAACCCAAGAAACCACATATATTATGCTTTGGTCTACAGATCTCTTGGGTTTCTTCTCCTGTGCAACACGAGTCACAACTACTCTCACAGTGAATATCGAAAAATCGGCCTAGTTATCTACCTTACTATAACCTCAAAATGTATCCACTTCCTGTGGTGACTAAATCCCTCGAGGAAACAGAGACAGACGTACGAAGAGAAGAAAAAACCCGCAATACAATAATAATATTCACATAGATTCTTCTTCTCCGCCTCAGGTCAGACAGTAGGTCAAACTTAAGCCAGCTCACGGCTCTCTCTGGGGTTTGCTAGGGTTCACTACCCCACTGAGGGGCTAGCCCTAACCCTGCCTGTGGTTGTAGTTAGTAGTGAGGGGCTAGCCCTAACCCTGCCTTTGGTTGTAGTGAGGGATGAGGGAGAGAGGGATGAGGGAGAGAGGAATGAGGGAGAGAGGAATGAGGGAGAGAGGAATGAGGGAGAGAGGAATGAGGGAGAGAGGAATGAGGGAGAGAGGAATGAGGGAGAGAGGAATGAGGGAGAGAGGAATGAGGGAGAGTGGAATGAGGGAGAGAGGAATGAGGGAGAGTGGGATGAGGGAGAGTGGGATGAGGGATGAGGGAGAGAGGAATGCAAACTGGTGACTTTAAAAACAAAATGAAACATACAATAAATCCCTGCCTGGGGGAAATGCAGGTTTTAACTGATTAAACAACAGAATATGACCTACATGATCAGTCTCTGTGTGTAAAATAAAAAGATGTTAATGTGAACCGAACTCACAGCTAAAACATTTGTTGCCTTGACTTTACTGCAAATGACATTCAAGTCTTGAGAAAAAAAACAATACACTAATATTGCAGTTAGCTATGACCGCCTTCATAATAGAAGGCTCGTTACCACGGCAACCTTCATAATAGAAGGCTCGTTACCACGGCAGCCTTCATAATAGAAGGCTCGTTACCACGGCAGCCTTCATAATAGAAGGCTCGTTACCACGGCAGCCTTCATAATAGAAGGCTCGTTACCATGGCAGCCTTCATAATAGAAGGCTCGTTACCACGGCAGCCTTCATAATAGAACGCTTGTGACCACACACACATCTAAATATTGCACTTGGGGGAAAAAAAACATCTTTAAACAGGCATTCTACTGTTGCTCTATTATAGTGGCCACTATAGACATCTATCAAGTGCACAAGGCTAAACCATTTTTGAATCTCACACACACGTTACTGTCAAGTTCAACACAACAAAAATATATTTGGGCTACATTGCATTGTACACTTCCTGCCTGTGGACGTCTGTTCTACAATGTGCCAGCAGAGCACGATACCCTATGTTGGCATAATTGATCTCTTTCAGGCAGAGAGTAACACCTGACATACCCCTTTTTATCCACTGTATTGAAGAAGTGAGAAAGAGGGAAAGTGTGTGGTTCTTTTCACCTCTATAGTGGCATCCATCTTAAGCCAGCTCCAGCTCCACTTGATCCCTGAATCCATCTGTTAAACCAGGCCCAGCTCCACTTGATCCCTGAATCCATCTATTAAACCAGGCCCAGCTCCAGCTACACTTGAGCCCTGAATCCACCTGTTAAACCAGGCCCAGCTCCAGCTCCACTTGATCCCTGAATCCACCTGTTAAACCAGGCCCAGCTCCAGCTCCACTTGATCCCTGAATCCACCTGTTAAACCAGGCCCAGCTCCAGCTACACTTGATCCCTGAATCCACCCTATTTAACAAGCAACACCTCATTTTCACCTGATTCTCTCATTCTGAAAATTAGCCACATACTGTAGAGTGAAAACATTACTTAACAGATAGTGGTTAGTTCGTTAGCTAGTTAACATTTCCCACAGATTGCCACTAACATGTTATAACTTGAGGAACGGCAAGGAGTCGTATACCAGTTGATACTGTAGCGAATTGGTTAGGTTACTAATGTCAGCTCATCTGATGTTGTAACATTAGCTGTCTGACTTTATTATAGCAAGCTAATTTTCACACCATAAACTCAATTATTTGATCAGATGAGTTGGCTAATGTTGCTCAACATTTCTCAGGTGAGCTAACGGAGAATTCGATCCAGCTAGCAAGATACTTAACATACTTGTTCCGCCACACTTTCGCCCTCACTTAAAATTTTCCAAATGCCAGTTGTTTTTCTGCTCATGAAGTACGCTTTATCACCTTCTCACCCCCGGTCTCCGTGGTCAGGCTTCTCACCTAACATTACCTCTTCGTTATCATTCAGGGGACGCGCTGCTTTCCAGAGCTCTCGCTGATGCTGTACCTGGCAAGCTGCTTTCCAGAGCTCTCGCTGATGCTGTACCTGGCAAGCTGCTTTCCAGAGCTCTCGCTGATGCTGTACCTGGCAAGCTGCTTTCCAGAGCTCTCGCTGATGCTGTACCTGGCAAGCTGCTTTCCAGAGCGCTCGCTGATGCTGTACCTGGCAAGCTGCTTTCCAGAGGCTCGCTGATGCTGTACCTGGCAAGC
>NC_056434.1:4366555-4414055 GCF_018296145.1 Oncorhynchus tshawytscha
ACCACCACTCCATGCCAGTGAACTGAAAGGAACGAAAACAGAAGAACCAGATCTGTGCACAGACAGACGCACAGACAGTGAGATAGAGAGAGAGCGAGAGAGAGAGAGAGAGGAACGGTAGAAGAGACAGAAAGCCTCTGTTAGTGAACCCTCCTGTGTGCCAGAGCAGCTAAGGCCTTGCAGCCCCTTGGCACCTTGAAATAGGACACCCCATGCCCCCCTCCTCCTCTGATACAGGCCTTCTGCTCTTATTTCAGAGTGAGTTACCAGGGAGGAATCTCTATCCACACTTCACTAAGCAAGCAGCAATCAGACTGGGGGGTTGGGTCTGTTCTAAATGGCATCCTACTCTCTGGTCAAAAGTAGTGCACTCAATAGGGATTAGGGTGGCATTTTTGTGGGGGTGGGGGGACAGCCAGAAGAGCAGACAAACCTCACGAGACTGGAGAACAGAAGCAGATTGGGACTGTACGTACTGACGCACACGCAAATCAGGAACACCATGGAAGAGCAGAAGAGTAGACGTGGAACGAGACGGGTTGAGCTTCTGTAAGTTTCCGATACGAGACAAACAAACACAAAATTAATCGGTACTAGAACGTGTGTTACTTCTGTCAAAATAGGTCTCACGGATCAAGTCTGTGTCAACCCAGCCGATGTCAACCCAGCCGATGTCAGCGCCCCCCCTCCCCCGAAAGGGCGAGGGTAACCACGACCACGTCTGCTCCACATAGCCTGCACTGGCAATCTGGGTTGCGTCACGTCAGCGCCCCACGAATGCTACATCATGAACCTTCCAGAAGGACAACCGTCTCTGCAGCACTCCACCAGTCAGGTCTTTATGGTAGAGTGGTCAGACGGACACCACTCCTCATTAAAAAAAAAAGGCACACGACAGCCCGCTTGGAGTTTACCAAAGAGGCACCTAAAGACTCTCAGACGATGAGGAAGAGAAGGGTGAGGCGAGCCTTACAGCGCGACAAGCATCACAAAATAAACCCAAGTTCTATTTTATCGCCCGGCTACGCAGTCGCTCGTTGACGCGAGCTGTGTGGTTGAATAACATGTTTGTGTACATACAGTGCCTTGCGAAAGTATTCGGCCCCCTTGAACTTTGCGACCTTTTGCCACATTTCAGGCTTCAACCATAAAGATATAAAACAATTTTTTTTTGTGAAGAATCAACAACAAGTGGGACACAATCATGAAGTGGAACAACATTTATTGGATATTTCAAACTTTTTTAACAAATCAAAAACTGAAAAATTGGGCGTGCAAAATTATTCAGCCCCTTTACTTTCAGTGCAGCAAACTCTCTCCAGAAGTTCAGTGAGGATCTCTGAATGATCCAATGTTGACCTAAATGACTAATGATGATAAATACAATCCACCTGTGTGTAATCAAGTCTCCGTATAAATGCACCTGCACTGTTATAAAACTGTGTTTTATATCTTTATGTTTGAAGCCTGAAATGACTCCATCTAAGACTCCATCTAACCCCCCCATAGAGTATCTAACCCCCCAACCCCACAACCATAGAGTACTAAGAATCCATCTAACCCCCCACAACCATAGAGTACTAAGACTCCATCTACCCCCCAACCCTAGTGTACTAAGACTCCATCTAACCCCCCACAACCATAGAGTACTAAGACTCCATCTAACCCCCCAACCATAGAGTACCCCCACTAAACCATAGAGTACTAAGACTCCATCTACCCCCCCCCCCAACCCTAGTGTACTAAGACTCCATCTAACCCCCCACAACCATAGAGTACTAAGACTCCATCTACTCCCCCCCCACATCCATAGAGTACTAAGACTCCATCCCAACCTAAGACTCCATCCCCCCCCCCAACCATAGAGTACTAAGACTCCAGCTAACCCCCCAACCTAGAGTACTAAGTACTAAGACTCCATCTAAGACTCCATCTAACCCCCCAACCATAGAGTACTAAGACTCCCTAACCCCCCCCACAACCATAACCCCCCAACCTAGAGTACTAAGTACTAAGACCCACCTAGAGTACTAGACTCCCAACCATAGAGTACTAAGACCCCCACAACCATAGAGTACTAAGACTCCATCTAAGACTCCATCTAACCCCCCAACCCTAGTGTACTAAGACTCCATCTAAACCCCCCAGCCCTAGTGTACTAAGACTCCATCTAAACCCCCCCCAGCCTAGAGTACTAAGACTCCATCTAAACCCCCCAACCCTAGAGTACTAAGACTCCATCTAAACCCCCCCCAACCCTAGTGTACTAAGACTCCATCTAAACCCCCCAACCCTAGTGTACTAAGACTCCAGCTAACCCCCCAACCCTAGAGTACTAAGACTCCAGCTAACCCCCCAACCCTAGAGTACTAAGACTCCAGCCCCCAGAACCATAGAGTACTAAGACTCCATCTAACCCCCCAACCCCCCCAACCCTAGAGTACTAAGACTAACCCCCCACCTAACTAAGACTCCATCCCCCCAACCCTAGAGTACTAAGACTCCAGCTATCCCCCCCCCAACCCTAGAGTACTAAGACTCCAGCTAACCCCCCCCAACCCTAGAGTACTAAGACTAACCCCCCAGCTAACTAAGACTCCCCCCCAACCCTAGAGTACTAAGACTCCAGCTAACCCCCCAACCCCTAAGACTCCCAACAACCCTAGAGTACTAAGACTCCAGCTAACCCCCCAACCCTAGAGTACTAAGACTCCAGCTAACCCCCCAACCCTAGAGTATTAAGACTCCAGCTAACCCCCCCCAACCCTAGAGTACTAAGACTCCAGCTAACCCCCCAACCCTAGAGTATTAAGACTCCAGCTAACCCCCCAACCCAGCTAAACCCCCCCCCCCCAACCCTAGAGTACTAAGACTCCAGCAGTGTTGTTTACATTTTGTCAGATGAGATTAAAGCTAACCCCCCAACCCAGGGACTCAAGACTCCAGACCCTGTGATGTAAATACAGCCAATCATATTCCACCTTTCAGCTAAAACACTAAAAGACACCTAGAGTTTGAACAGAGAACAAAATGAGTCAAAAGAACAAAGATCCGTTTGAACAGAGGACAGACTGAGGACAGACTGAGGACAGACTGAGGACAGATTTTGTCTGAGGACAGAGAAGACTGATGTAAATACAGCCAATCATATTCCACCTTTCAGCAAACACAAAAGACGTGAGTTTGAACAGACAAAATGAGTCAAAAGAACAAAGATCCGTTTGAGGACAGACTGAGGACAGACTGAGGACAGACTGAGGACAGACTGAGGACAGACTGAGGACAGACTGAGGACAGACTGAGGACAGACTGAGGACAGACTGAGGACAGACTGAGGACAGACTGAGGACAGACTGAGGACAGACTGAGGACAGACTGAGGACAGACTGAGGACAGACTGAGGACAGACTGAGGACAGACTGAGGACAGACTGAGGACAGACTGAGGACAGACAGACACACAGACAATGTACAGCTGCAGCTAGCTACTCCTGTAGACAAGTGAGTCAGATTAGGACCTGCAAAAGGCATCAGAGAGCTCTGGAGACCCCAGAGAGAAGAGGAAGGAAAAAGCTGACAGGGATGAGGGGAAAGAAGTAACATACGTGGTCTCTATTGAGCCCTGAGCTGAGGCAGAGAGAGGAGGGTCTCGCTGCTAGTCTCAGGTTTAGGCACACTCCTCATAGCCGGAGGTCAAGTCTGTTGGTACCATCATGCCATCTCCTCGTCACTTCACTTATTTGGCTTGACAAATGGCAAAAACAGATCTGTGACCAGGCTATAACTCTTGCGTCCTCACCAGAGCACTCATTGGCAAGGCCCATATCTATGATTAAAATTGTTGGCGTTGGTGAATGGCCTATTTAAAGACGAGGCTGGTGAACTTGAAAATATCCCTGTTCTTCCATGGCCTGCATCCTCACCAGACATGTCACCCATTGAGAATGTTTGGGATGATCTGCATCGACGTGTACGACAGCGTGTTCCAGTTCCCGACAATATCCAACAACTTCTCACAGCCATTGAAGAGGAGTGGGGACAACATTCCACATGGCCACAATCAACAACCTGATCAACTCTATGTGAAGGAGATGTGCTGAGCTGCATGAGGCAAATGGTGGTCCCACCAGATACGGACTGGTTTTCTGATCCACGCCCCTACTTGTATTATTTTACGGTATCTGTGACCAACAGATGCTTATCTGTATTCCCAGTCGTGTGAACACTTCATAATAGTTATCCAAATGAAAGAGTAAATAAACCAGCGAGTCTATCAGACAGTGGCAGGCAGTTATCAGTGGACAATCTGCATTTTCAAAACCTAGACCAAAACATTATAATCATAATCATAATAATAATCAGAACAATAATCATAATAATAATAATAATACTAATCATAACAACAATCAGAACAATAATCATAATAACCATAATAATAATAATAATAATACTAATCATAAGTATAACAATAATCATACTAATAATCATAATACTAATCATAATAATAATCATAATATTAATAATCATAATCATAATAATCATAACAATCATAATAATAACAATAATCATAATAATAATAATAATAATCATAATAATAACAATAATCATAATAACCATAATAATAATAATAATAATACTAATCATAAGTATAACAATAATCATACTAATAATCATAATACTAATCATAATAATAATCATAATATTAATAATCATAATCATAATAATCATAACAATCATAATAATAACAATAATCATAATAATAATAATAATAATGTTTTAAACCATTTCACATGCGTTTTATATTGAAAGTGCACAATGTTTTCTTGCTTCAATAAGAGTGATCGGTGTAACTACAGTTCTCCTTGACAGAAAAATCCATTAGTGCAACACATTCAGATCAGATGACAACAGGAAATAGATGATCAGATGACAACAGGAAATACAAGATCAGATGACAACAGGAAATAGCTTCATTTTCATCAGATGACAACAGGAAATAGATGATCAGATGACAACAGGAAATAGCTTCATTTTCATCAGATGACAACAGGAAATAGATGATCAGATGACAACAGGAAATAGCTTCATTTCCATCAGATGACAACAGGAAATAGATGATCAGATGACAACAGGAAATAGCTTCATTTCATCAGATGACAACAGGAAATAGATGATCAGATGACAACAGGAAATAGCTTCATTTTCATCAGATGACAACAGGAAATAGCTTAATTTCCTTCAGACGACAACAGAAGCGCAATGCTATTTGGCAGACGGCCAACACAAGGAGCTTAATGGAAAACGCATGGCCTTTACATATTAAAGAATAGAGCCCGCTACATTTCCTTATGTTTTGCTTGAAGATAATCTTGCATTTAACTGGAGAAATGAGTCTAGACCGAGAGAAAAGTACCGGAGAACAGTAGCTACACCAAATCAGATGAGAATGGTGGTTCTGAGAAGATGAGAATTCACTAATGGTGGTTCTGATAAGATGAGAATTCACTAATGGTGGTTCTGATAAGATGAGAATTCACTAATGGTGGTTCTGATAAGATGAGAATTCACTAATGGTGGTTCTGATAAGATGAGAATTCACTAATGGTGGTTCTGAGAAGATGAGAATTCACTAATGGTGGTTCTGATAAGATGAGAATTCACTAATGGTGGTTCTGAGAAGATGAGAATTCACTAATGGTGGTTCTGAGAAGATGAGAATTCACTAATGGTGGTTCTGATAAGATGAGAATTCACTAATGGTGGTTCTGATAAGATGAGAATTCACTAATGGTGGTTCTGATAAGATGAGAATTCACTAATGGTGGTTCTGATAAGATGAGAATTCACTAATGGTGGTTCTGATAAGATGAGAATTCACTAATGGTGGTTCTGATAAGATGAGAATTCACTAATGGTGGTTCTGATAAGATTAATGGTGGTTCTGAAGATGAGAATTCACTAATGGTGGTTCTGATAATGGTGGTTCTCATGAGAATTCATGGTGGTTCTGAGAATTCACTAATGGTGGTTCTGATAAGATGAGAATTCACTAATGGTGGTTCTGATAAGATGAGAATTCACTAATGGTGGTTCTGAGAAGATGAGAATTCACTAATGGTGGTTCTGAGAAGATGATGGTGGTTCTGAAGATGATGAGAATTCACTAATGGTGGTTCTGATAAGATGAGAATTCACTAATGGTGGTTCTGATAAGATGAGAATTCACTAATGGTGGTTCTGATAAGATGAGAATTCACTAATGGTGGTTCTGATAAGATGAGAATTCACTAATGGTGGTTCTGATAAGATGAGAATTCACTAATGGTGGTTCTGATAAGATGAGAATTCACTAATGGTGGTTCTGATAAGATGAGAATTCACTAATGGTGGTTCTGATAAGATGAGAATTCACTAATGGTGGTTCTGATAAGATGAGAATTCACTAATGGTGGTTCTGATAAGATGAGAATTCACTAATGGTGGTTCTGATAAGATGAGAATTCACTAATGGTGGTTCTGAGAAGATGAGAATTCACTAATGGTGGTTCTGAGAAGATGAGAATTCACTAATGGTGGTTCTGATAAGATGAGAATTCACTAATGGTGGTTCTAAGATGAGAATTCACTAATGGTGGTTCTGAGAAGATGAGAATTCACTAATGGTGGTTCTGAGAAGATGAGAATTCACTAATGGTGGTTCTGAGAAGATGAGAATTCACTAATGGTGGTTCTGATAAGATGAGAATTCACTAATGGTGGTTCTGAGAAGATGAGAATTCACTAATGGTGGTTCTGAGAAGATGAGAATTCACTAATGGTGGTTCTGAGAAGTGCAACTGAAACACGAAATGTGCCTGATGCCAAGCAGAAAAATGACAATAAGTCGTTTTAAATCTGCACTTACAACAACAACAACAAAACGCAGCGAGATACTCCTTCTCTTTTTTTTGTTTTTTGGGTGTGAATTTTTTTCTCTCAGAATTGTGCATTAACATGGTCCCTGTAGAACCTCCTCTTACATTGTGGACTTCAAAACGAGAGCAGCGCAAGTGATTTAAAAGAAGGAAGTGAGTTCAGGAAAAAAAAAAAAAAAAATGTGAAAAGTGTATATCTTAGAAATTGTTTCCGCATATAAAAACGTCATATGCCTGAACTTTGAATCAAATTGGGGTTCCCAAATATAATATGTTTAATGTAATAGAAAATGTATTTAGATTTGCAATTTTCAGGGGAGATGGCACACTAGGTGCTAGTTGAGAAACTTAGACCAGAATTTGTATTAAAAATACAAAAATCAGAGTCATGAAAGAAACACCTTGTTTCAGCAAACAACCCCTCAGTATACAGAGACGATCGAAAACACAACAAATCCAAAAATGGCAACCAAAAATACAAACTCAATATACGAAGAAAAACGGTCAGGGAAAAGTTAGCATGGCAGCTAACAAAAACAGTCAACAACCTCACATCACAACTGTGGTGAGGAAGACTGACGGTGAAACTCCAAAAATGGTCCTAGAAACTTAACATTAAAACAATTCCATGAACATCCTGAACAAAAAAAAAAAAGAGACAAAAGCCATTCGACAGGCAACATCTATCCTGTCCTCAACAAGATCTCCCGCTACATACTGGGGCGGCCCGACATCGAACCAGTCCCCCCCGAACGTGGGCACCAAGACCATCCCAGGACGAGAGTCCCCCGTCAGTTAATACTACACCAGCTGAGATGAACAATCTCAGATTAGGATATATGAACATAACTTCACATTGAATCTATACGCTGACGACATTCTACTCACCCTGTAGTTTCCGGTAGTCTTAAAGCTGATTGGCTTCCTCTCAGGATATAAGATAGACTGGAGTAAGAGTGACACTATGCCTGTCAACCTACACACATTTCAGCCTGACTAATTTGCTTGGAAGGCTAGTGGTATGAAGTATATAAGAATTAATATAGTATCTCCCAAAACTAATATATTCAGCCTAAATGGACCTAGAGTCATCCGGGTTATCAAATCAATGTAAATTGTCCGGTGGTAATTTTTACTAATTGTTCATCAGTCTAATGGCTTGGGGGGGGTAGAAGCTGTTGAGGAGCCTTTTGGTCCTAGACTTGGCGCTCCGGTTACCACTTGCTGTGCGGTAGCAAAGAAAACAGTCTATTACTTGGGTGACTGGAGTCTCTGACAATTTTATGGGCTTTCCTCTGACACCGCCTATTATATAGGTTCTGGATGGCAGGAAGCTTGGCCCCAGTGATGTACTGGGCCGTTCACACTACCCTCTGTAGCGCCTTACAGTCAGATGCCGAGCAGTTGCCATACCAGGCGGTGATACAACCAGTCAGGATGCTCTCGATGGTGCTGCTGTAGAACTTGTTGAGAATCTGGGGACCCAAGCCAAATCTTTTCAGTCCTCTGAGGGGGAAAAGGTTTTGTCGTGCCCTCTTCACGACTATCTTGGTGTGTTTGGACCACGATAGTTCGTTGGTGATGTGGACACCAAGGAACTTGAAACTCTCGACCGGCTCCACTACAGCCCCGTCGATGTTAATGGAGGCCTGTTTGGCCGTGAGTGAACAAGGAGTACAGGAGGGGACTAAGTACACACCCCTGAGGGGCCCCAGTGTTAAGGATCAGCGTGGCAGATGTGTTGTTGCCTACCCTTACCACCTGGGTGCAGCCCGTCAAGATGTCCAGGATCCAGTTGCGGAGAGAGGTGTTCAGTCCCAGAGTCCTTAGCTTGGTGATGAGCTTCGTGGGCACTATGGTGTTGAACACTGAGCTGTAGTCAATGTACAGCATTGTCACATATGTGTTCCTTTTGTCCAGGTGGGAAAGGGCAGTGTGGGGGCGCGATTGAGATTGCATCATCTGTGGATCTGTTGGGGCGGCATGCGAATTGTAGTGGGTCTAGGGTGTCTGGGAGGATGCTTTTGATGTGAGCCATGACCAGCCTTTCAAAGCACTTCATGGCTACCGACGTGAGTGCCATGGGGCGGTAATCATTTAGACAGGTTACCTTCGCTTCCTTGGGGATGACATTAAGAGAGGGACAGCTCCCCCCCCCCCCTCTTTAAGGGGCAGAGATGTATTATCTAGCCTCTCTCATCTCTTCCATCCGTCTCCAGTCCAGGTTTTAAGAGGTAAAAGTTCCTAAAATAACAATCAGAAACCCATTATAGGGTATATAGGAAACGGACTGTACCTAGATTTTTTTTTAAAGGTGGGCTGGGTATCCCAGATGTATTCTTGTATAAATGTCATAATTAAAGACATCCCCTTACAGATCAAAATGTAAGATTGGTAGCTGGGAGGAGATTAGAGGAGATGATGACGTCACAGCACAGGTTTGTTCACCTGGCGTCAAGGTGGTACAGCCTCAACGATGCTTACATGACAACCTGATAATTCCACTGTCAAGGGGAAGTAGGGGATTTTAGATGCTGACCAGAAGGTTGGATGTAGAAGGACCGTCTCTTCCATCCTGTCCCATCTGGCATAACCCCCTGTTTAACAGCTGAGAGAAACACTCAATAGTAGACACTGGCAAAGCCACAGTATTTCATATATTCGGATAGAATATAATCTTTAAAATAATCATTTTCCCCAAGTGAAGGGCAGATTATGGTTTGAGTGATTCTTCTTCTTTAGTTTGTTGCATACCTGCAGTTTAAGACAGTCATATACAAGGTTCTTAAAAAGCAGGATACTGAACCTGCCTCTGATCCACAGTGAGATCAGTACCTCTGGAAAGCTGCCTTCATGAGAAGAACTATCAGATATTCATAGAAATATATCAAATAGATTTTTTTATTTAATCCCAAATACATATTCCTCTCATTCGGTTAGGATGGGAGTGTGACCTGAACACTTCTCTCACCTCATCACAACACTATTTGGAGAAAGTGTCAGGCCATTCAGTTCAAGATATTCAGTTCAAGATATTGTGTAGAGCCTAGATCACCCTGGTACATATTTAAAAATGGATTAAAAAAAATCTAACTCATGCTAGCAACAACTGTGGTAGCAACAGCTCTACTCCACATGTTGTGGGAATGTCCTGTAGTGAAAACACTGGTCTGAAGTCTCCCCCACCCCCCAAAAAAAATGTTGGTGTCCAATTTCCAGTGCGTCCCATCTCATGTTTACTTGGTAAAAAGAGCATAAAATATGTATACACTATATATACACTGTCTAATGTTAAGAATCGTTGTTTTTTTTAATCATTGGGTTGTCTTTCAGTCAAGAAAGATCATTCTTCTTAAATGGAAGGAAAGCAAGCTAATTTGTTTTTTCTGTGGACCGCTGGATAGAGGACTAACTTAGACCTTTTACACCAGCTGGATAGAGGACTAACTTAACCAGCTGGACTGCTCAAGGACTTCCATTTAGGTGTGTTACTGAGTCACTGAGACAGAGACAGTCACTGAGACAGACACTGAGACAGTCACTGAGACAGTCACTGAGACAGTCACTGAGACAGTCACTGAGACAGACACTGAGACAGACACTGAGACAGACACTGAGACAGACACTGAGACAGACACTGAGACAGACACTGAGACAGAGACACAGAGACAGACACAGAGACACAGAGACACAGAGACAGACACTGAGACAGACACAGAGACAGACACTGAGACAGACACAGAGACAGACACTGAGACAGAGACAGACACTGAGACACAGAGACAGACACTGAGACAGACACAGAGACAGACACACAGACAGAGACACTGAGACACAGAGACACTGAGACAGACACACTGAGACACAGACACACTGAGACACAGACACACTGAGACACAGAGACACAGACACACAGAGACACAGACACACAGAGACACAGACACACAGACACACTGAGACACAGACACACTGAGACACAGACACAGACACACTGAGACACAGACACACAGAGACACAGACACACAGACACACTGAGACACAGACACACTGAGACACAGACACACTGAGACACAGACACACAGACACACACTGAGACACAGACACACTGAGACACAGACACAGAGACACAGACACACAGAGACACAGAGACAGACACACAGAGACACAGACACACAGACACAGAGACACAGAGACACAGACACAGACACACTGAGACACAGACACTGAGACACAGACACACTGAGACACAGACACACTGAGACACCACACTGAGACACAGACACACTGAGACACAGACACACAGACACACAGACACACTGAGACACAGACACACTGAGACACAGACACACTGAGACACAGACACACTGAGACACAGACACACTGAGACACAGACACACTGAGACACAGACACACTGAGACACAGACACACTGAGACACAGACACACTGAGACACAGACACACTGAGACACAGACACACTGAGACACAGACACACTGAGACACAGACACACTGAGACACAGACACACAGAGACACAGACACACAGAGACACAGACACACTGAGACACAGACACACTGAGACACAGACACACTGAGACACAGACACACACTGAGACACACAGAGACACAGACACACTGAGACACAGACACACTGAGACACAGACACACACTGAGACACAGACACACAGAGACACAGAGACACAGACACACAGACACAGAGACACAGACACAGAGACACAGACACACTGAGACACAGACACACTGAGACACAGACACAGACACACTGAGACACAGACACACTGAGACACAGACACACTGAGACACAGACACACAGACACAGACACACAGAGACACAGACACACTGAGACACAGAGACACAGACACACAGAGACACAGACACACAGACACACAGAGACACAGACACAGACACACAGAGACACAGACACAGAGACACAGACACACTGAGACACAGACACACTGAGACACACAGACACACAGAGACACAGACACACTGAGAGACACAGACACACTGAGACACAGACACACTGAGAGACACAGACACACTGAGACACAGACACACAGAGACACAGACACACAGAGACACAGACAGACACAGAGACACAGACACACAGAGACACAGACACACAGAGACACAGACACAGAGACACAGAGACACAGACACACAGAGACACAGACACACAGAGACACAGACACACAGACACACAGACACAGACACACAGACACACAGACACAGACACACTGAGACACAGACACACTGAGACACACTGAGACACAGACACACTGACACAGACACACAGAGACACAGACACACAGACACACAGACACACTGAGACACAGAGACACAGACACAGAGACACAGACACACAGAGACACAGACACAGAGACACACAGAGACACAGAGACACAGACACACAGAGACACAGACACAGAGACACAGACACACAGACACAGACACACAGACACACTGAGACACAGACACAGAGACACAGACACACAGAGACACAGACACACAGAGACACAGACACACAGAGACACAGACACACTGAGACACAGACACAGACACACTGAGACACACAGACACAGACACACACACAGACACACAGAGACACAGACACACAGACACACTGAGACACAGACACACAGACACAGACACACAGACACACAGACACACTGAGACAGACACAGAGACACAGACACACACACACAGACACACTGAGACACAGACACACAGACACACAGACACACTGAGACAGACACACACACAGACACACACAGACACACAGACACACTGAGACACTGAGACACAGACACACTGAGACACAGACACACTGAGACACAGACACACAGACACAGACACACAGACACACTGAGACACAGACACACAGACACACAGACACACTGAGACACAGACACACTGAGACACAGACACACAGACACAGACACACAGACACACAGACACACACAGACACAGACACACTGAGACACAGACACACAGAGACACAGAGACACACACACAGAGACACAGACACACTGAGACAGACACACAGAGACACAGACACACAGAGACACAGACACACAGAGACACAGACACACAGACACACAGACACACTGAGACACAAACACACTGAGACACAGACACACAGACACACACACAGACACACTGAGACACAGACACACAGACACAGACACACACACAGACACACTGAGACACAGACACACAGACACACACACAGACACACTGAGACACAGACACACTGAGACACAGACACACAGACACACTGAGACACAGACACACTGAGACACAGACACACTGAGACACAGACACACTGAGACACAGACACACTGAGACACAGACACACTGAGACACAGACACACAGACACACTGAGACACAGACACACTGAGACACACTGAGACACAGACACAGACACACAGACACACTGAGACAGACACACAGACACACAGACACACAGACACACTGAGACACTGACACACAGACACAGACACACTGAGACACAGACACAGACACACAGACACACAGACACACTGAGACACAGACACACTGAGACACACAGAGACACAGACACACAGACACACAGACACACAGACACACAGACACACAGAGACAGACACACAGACACACAGACACACAGACACAGACACACACACTGAGACACAGACACACAGACACACAGACACACTGAGACACAGACACACTGAGACACAGACTGAGACACAGAGACACTGAGACACAGACACACTGAGACACAGACACACTGAGACACAGACACTGAGACACAGACACTGAGACACAGACACACAGACACAGACACACTGAGACACAGACACACTGAGACACAGACACACAGAGACACAGACACACAGACACACACTGAGACACAGACACACTGAGACACAGACACACAGACACACAGACACACAGACACACTGAGACACAGACACACTGAGACACAGACACACTGACACAGACACACAGACACACTGAGACACAGACACACTGAGACACAGACACACTGAGACACAGACACACTGAGACACAGACACACTGAGAGAGACACAGACACACTGAGACACAGACACACTGAGACACAGACACACTGAGACACAGACACACTGAGACACAGACACACTGAGACACAGACACACTGAGACACAGACACACAGTACGCAAGTTCTTGGACTCTGGAAATGTCCAAATTAAAAGTTTAAATCCTGTAGTCTATACTTGGAATATCTGCAAATTACAACAACAAAAAAAATGGTATGAAATAAAAACCTCCATTTAAAATGTAATGATGCACTTCTCTCACGGTGTTTTGTATGTTCTGACATTCGTGTGTCGTTTCTGTTTGTTGCTGGGAAAAGTACAACATGTTAACAGTAAAAGCTATGTGATTTTTGCCATTTTTCAAAGTCCCACCTCAAATCAAAACAAATTGCATTGGTCACATACACATGGTTAGCAGATGTTAATGCGAGTGTAGCGAAATGCTTGTGCTTCTAGTTCCAACAGTGCAGTAATATATAACAAGTAATCTAACAGTTCCCCAACAACTACCTAATACACACATCTAAAGGGGAGAATGAGAACATGGACATATAAATATATGGATGAGCGACGGCCGAGCGGCATCGGCAAGATGCAGTAGATGGTATAAAATACAGTATATACATGTGAGATGAGTAATGTAGGATATGTAAACATTATTTAAAGTGGCATTATTTAAAGTGACATTGTTTAAAGTGACCAGTGATCCATTTATTAAAGTGTCTAGTGATTGGGTCTCAATACAGTATGTGATATGAGTAATGTAAGATATGTAAACATTATTAAATGTGACGTTATTTAAAGTGACTAATGATATCATACGCTTTGTTCGATTCAGAGCCACGTCTCAGTTGTTCGCATTCGATTTGATGTCAATAAATCCACACGCCCTTAAGTTTCAAACAGTCTCACAGCAGGTCCATTCACCAGTACTTATGAGCCTGGGGACGTGGTGACAGACAGACAGCATGAAGAAAACACAAGTAGACCAAGCCACAGTCTCGGTAGCTCAGTTGGTAGAGCATGGTGTTTCTAACGCCCAGGGTAGTGGGTTCGATTCCCGGGATCACCCGTACATAAAATGTATGCACACATAGGAAATTCTTATTTACAATGACAGTCAAACCCAGATGGCAATGGGCCAATTGTGCGCTGCCCTATCCTGTGCTCTCAAGGTCCTGGAGTGGCCTAGCCAGTATCCAGACCTGAACACAATAGAAAATCTTTGGAGGGAGCTGAAAGTCCGTATGGCCCAGTGACAGCCCCAAAAACTGAAGGGTCTGTATGGAGGAGTGGGCCAAAATCCCTGTTGCAGTGTGTGCAAACCTGGTCAAGAAGTACAGGAAACATGATCTCTGTAATTGCAAACAAAGGTTTCTGTACCAAATATTAAGGTCTGCTTTTCTGATGTATCAAATACTTTTGTCATGCAATAAAATGCAAATTAATTACTTTAAAAAATAAAAATCATACAATGTGATTTTCTGGATTTTTGTTTTAGATTCCGTCTCTCACAGTTGAAGTGTACCTATGATAAATTACAGACCTCTACATGCTTTATAAGTAGGAAAACCTGCAAAATCGTCAGTGTATTAAATACTTGTTCTCCCCACTGTATATATAACCCTGTGCTCTCTGGGTTTATATAGAAATATATATATAACCCTGTGAGTCGCTTTGGAGAAAGCGCCTGCTAAATAAATATATATATAAATAAACCCAGTATTATATATATATATATAAATGATGAAGTGTGCCAAATGGAACCCTTTTACTTACAGGCCCTGGTCAAAAGTAGTGCACTACAATGGGAATAGGGTACCATTGGTATTGTGTAAGTGTAACAGTATAACTTTCATCCGTCCCCTCGCCCCTACCTGGGCTCGAACCAGGGACCCTCTGCACACATCAGCGACAGTCACCCACGAAGCATCGTTACCCATCGCTCCACAAAAGCCACGGCTCTTGCAGAGCAAAGGGGAACAACTACTTCAAGGTCTCAGAGCGAGTGACGTCACCCGATTGAAACGCTATTAGCACGCACCACCGCTAACTAAGCTAGCCAATCGGGTGACGTCACTCGCTCTGAGGCCTTGAAGCAGTTGTTCCCCTTTGCTCTGCAAGAACCGTGGCTTTTGTGGAGCGATGGGTAACGATGCTTTGTGGGTGACTGTTGTCTGTGTGCAGAGGGTCCCTGGTTCGAGCCCAGGTAGGGGCGAGGGGACAGACGACATCAGTTACATAAGGTCTGGTACTGTGTCAGGACATAACCCTGAGTTATGCCGTTTTCTACATCAACAAAAAACAAGTTGTAGTCTAGTCTAATTGTTGTACAGTAAACGCCTGCCTAGAGCCTATAGACTAGTTCTTCATAGTGCTGAAAGATGAATCGCCGATAGGCCTAGCTACTAGCCAATGTCTCCAAGGGATTCTCAAATGCTGTGGACTCTTTGAGGCTCTCTTGTGTTGCCTGCTTTTCAAAACGTGAATTTGTTGTCGTCAGCAGGGTGGCTTTCAAGTCAAGTCCATAGCTATGTCCCAAATGCAACGATTTTCCCTGTTGGGCCATAGTCAAAAGTTATGCACTATATAGGGAACAGGGTGCCGTGGGCCCTGGTCAAAAGTAAGGCCTTAGGGAATAGGGTGTCAGAGAGGCTGTTTCAGCTTCTGTCAGCTCTAAAGCTCCCTCTGTCCTGTAGGAAATGGTTACTCCAGCATTTCAAACCCTTCAGTAGACACCATGTTAATGACTGCTTCCAAACTAACTGCCACCCGACCGCCTGCCAGCCTGGCCTAGTGGACGTCGCAAGCTAACCAACCCCATATTAAAAACAACTCACACAGTCACAGCAATTGGGTGGCCTTATCCCTGATCCGGTTTACAACTAGCCTGAGTGCCAGTCTGTTTGTGCTATCATGTTTACATAGGAGATGGTCAAAAGCACAAACCGATCTTGGATCAGGCTTTGTAAAAAAAAATAAAAAAATAAAACCCTGAATGAGAAATCCAAAGCACAGTCTCAGGCAAGAAGACTCCTTGTTTGAAACAGGCCTACAGTCCATATGGCCATTGTGTATCTGGAATAGTCATTATATGTGATGGTTCAGGTCTAAACTAGAGCTCAGATTCCGTTTTTTAGAGTCTAAAGAATATGATGCATGCGTTTGGCTCTGGGTGTATGTTAGCCTGGCAATATGGTCTGGCTCTAAATGTTGCAGCAGTCTCGCCATTCCTTCAATACAAAGTGGTCCCTGTCCTCATTTCATATGTTTCCTCTTAGCATAATTAGTTTCGAAAAGACATGGGGTTTGAATCGGGAAAAAAAAAATTACTACATCTCTCATTTCAGCCATTTTCCATGTTACTAATGTTCACTCACTAGCCACACTTGACATATTTTGCACCAAAGGCATTCATTCCCTTATGGCTGAATCGGTATATAGAATCATGTATGAATCACGTGTTGAGCCTGTATCTCAAAACGACATGTTAAAAATCACAATGACTTACTACTTGCTTTATGGGTCAACTTTTAAACTTTGCAAACAAAAGACGTGGCGTGTATTTTGCTTGATGTTAATTAGGTTAGCACTTTTTTTTTTTATCTCCCACAAAGCTGAGCTATCTACATTTGTTGAAAAAGACCCCATCCTCAGAGGGCCATATTCTACAAGATACCTACCTAGTAGCGACCAACCCAGCCGGGGTAACTATCTAGTTAACCTCTTGTTTTGGGAGTTATCTGTCTAGCCATGGTATGCACCCCTCTCAGCACTGCAGTAAATAAGTGTTGTAACGGACTCACAGGTAGACAACTAGGTATGTTTTATTTTAAATCACTGGTTCTTACCCAAAAGCTTGTTGACCTCCTCCTCACTCATGTAGACGTTGACACTGGGGTGGTTGTTGATGTCCAGAGTAGGGACACTAGTGCTGGGGTTGGCGAGACACACGGTCCCTTCCAGAAACAGCAGGAAAAAGAAACCCCCGAGGCTCCACTGAACCGAATGTGTCCCGTCTCGGTAAACGGAGAGGCTCCGACAGCGGAGAACCAGTCCCGGTTTCCCCAACATTTCAAATGTCTTGTAGGTTGTTTGCGCTTCTTCTTGGAAAAAATAAATATATATTTTTTTTTAAGTCGATTATCCCACTGTGTTTCCAAATCCTCGATGTATTTATCATCCGTAGTTGAAGTTAAAGTTTAAAGGGCAACATTACTACTTGTTGTTCAACCTCGGTGTCTCCCGGGTTTTTCGTGGTTCTTGTGATTTAACAGGCGAGCCACAGTCAGCTAACTAACTCGGACCGCGTTTATATGCGGTTCCTTTTATTTTTCTTGATGTCACGTTTGCGAAGATTTGGATACAATTCTGTATTCACTATCCTGTGCGTATATTATCCTACTTAGATATGTTTAATATGAGATCCCGTTAAGATAAATAGTAACGATTCCCCCCCCCCTCCTCCTCCCAACAAAAAAAAATAACATCCAGGTTTGTCCTTTCATGGTCCTTGTTGTTCCTTCCCCGGAGTAATCTCAGCTTTCACTGGAGGGAGGGGACAACGAGGGTTGTCCAGGGTCCGGGAAACGCGCCTGATAACATTTCGTTACATGCAGATGAATGGTAATTTACAGTCTATTTTGTATAACGACAAAAAAACTATTTTTTTAAAAATTGAATAACGCAATGGATTCTCATCAAACAAACACACCGCAGGTAACATCATAGGTGTGTGATTGATTCAAATGTTGCTTGGTCCTCTAATGGAACAATGTTTGGCCTATTTGATCTCCCCTAGAGAGCTTCAAGATATTTGGCGTCCACATCACTAAGGTCCATCAGCACCATCGAGAGCATAATATGACCTCCTCTGGCTGCATCACCGCTTGGTATGGCAATTGCACCACCCTTGACTGCAAAAGCATTACATACATGGTGTAGGTAGCCCAGTACATCACTGGGGCCAAGCTTCCTGCCATCCAGGACCTCTATACCAGGCGGTGTCAGAGGAAGGCCCGAAAAATACCCAAAGACTCCAGCCACCCAAGCCATAGACTGTTCACTCTGCTACCATCCAGCAAATGGTACCCGGAGCATCGGCTGTCGGACCAACAGGCTCAGAGACAGCTTCTACCATCATTTGCTGCTGCTTCTCTGTTCTCTATTTTACTCTTATTATTATCTATCCTGACGTCGAGTCACTTTACCCTGCCTTCATGTACATATCTACCTCAAATACCTCATACCCCTGCACATTGATCTGGTACTGGTACTTCCTGTATATAGCTCCACGTTGATCTGGTACTCCCTGTATATAACTCCACATTAATCTGGTACTGGTACTTCCTGTATATAGCTCCACGTTGATCTGGTACTCCCTGTATATAACTCCACATTAATCTGGTACTGGTACTCCCTGTATATAGCTCCACATTGATCTGGTACTCCCTGTATATAGCTCCACATTGATCTGGTACTCCCTGTATATAGCTCCACATTGATCTGGTACTCCCTGTATATAGCTCCACATTGATCTGGTACTGGTACTTCCTGTATATAGCTCCACATTGATCTGGTACTTCCTGTATATAGCTCCACATTGATCTGGTACTTCCTGTATATAGCTCCACATTGATCTGTTACTGGTACTTCCTGTATATATCTCCACATTGATCTGGTACTTCCTGTATATAGCTCCACATTGATCTGGTACTTCCTGTATATATCTCCACATTGATCTGGTACTTCCTGTATATAGCTCCACATTGATCTGGTACTGGTACTTCCTGTATATAGCTCCACATTGATCTGGTACTTCCTGTATATAGCTCCACATTGATCTGGTACTTCCTGTATATAGCTCCACATTGATCTGGTACTGGTACTTCCTGTATATAGCTCCACATTGATCTGGTACTTCCTGTATATAGCTCCACATTGATCTGGTACTTCCTGTATATAGCTCCACATTGATCTGGTACTGGTACTTCCTGTATATAGCTCCACATTGATCTGGTACTTCCTGTTTATAGCTCCACATTGATCTGGTACTCCTGTATATAGCTCCACATTGATCAGGTACTTCCTGTATATAGCCCCACATTGATCTGGTACTTCCTGTATATAGCTCCACATTGATCTGGTACTCCCTGTATATAGCTCCACATTGATCTGGTACTCCCTGTATATAGACCATATTGATCTGGTACTTCCTGTATATAGCTCCACATTGATCTGGTACTGGTACTTCCTGTATATAGCTCCACATTGATCTGGTACTGGTACTTCCTGTATATAGCTCCACATTGATCTGGTACTGATACTTCCTGTATATAGCTCCACATTGATCTGGTACTGGTACTTCCTGTATATAGCTCCACATTGATCTGGTACTTCCTGTATATAGCTCCACATTGATCTGGTACTGGTACTTCCTGTATATAGCTCCACATTGATCTGGTACTTCCTGTATATAGCTCCACATTGATCTGGTACTTCCTGTATATAGCTCCACATTGATCTGGTACTTCCTGTATATAGCTCCACATTGATCTGGTACTTCCTGTATATAGCTCCACATTGATCTGGTACTTCCTGTATATAGCTCCACATTGATCTGGTACTTCCTGTATATAGCTCCACAATGATCTGGTACTTCCTGTATATAGCTCCACATTGATCTGGTACTTCCTGTTTATAGCTCCACATTGATCTGGTACTTCCTGTTTATAGCTCCACATTGATCTGGTACTTCCTGTATATAGCTCCACATTGATCTGGTACTTCCTGTATATAGCTCCACATTGATCTGGTACTTCCTGTATATAGCTCCACATTGATCTGGTACTTCCTGTATATAGCTCCACATTGATCTGGTACTTCCTGTATATAGCTCCACATTGATCTGGTACTTCCTGTATATAGCTCCACATTGATCTGGTACTTCCTGTATATAGCTCCATTCTTGTGTATTGTATTGTCTTCCTCTTGTGTTAGTTACTATTTTATTTTGTATAATTATTTTTAAACTCTCCATCGTTAGGAAAGGGTTCGTAAGTAAATATATATATATATATATATATATGTATATACCCCCAAAAATATCAGCTTGATGCAGTGTAGACAAAGACACCTTGTGGTGGGCTAGTGCAGCACAATACATGCAGAGAACACATCTTCAAATAGAGGCCCTACTTTCCAATAGGTGTCTGTTAAACAGTCTACGTTGTTCACACGCAAACATATTGAAGCTATAGACATTCCTCCACAATTAAATTTGAAATAAATATGAAATAAAACATGACACGAAAATAACATTTTAACATTTTAATTATTAAAATATTCACCTACAAAACAGCCTATAAACACTATGTACATGATAGCTAGCAATGATGTTGGTTTAGAGTTGAAAGACACAAAGACAGGCACTTATTTTCCAGTACTGATTACTGAACATTTTTTTGGGCTAAGAGGTAAAACAGTTACATTTATTGTTAAATCAATCGATACAGATTTTAAAATAGGGCTGCTTGTGAGGAAACAGACAATATACACATTTCCCTGAGCAGAGGGACTAAACTGCCAATACAGTGGGGCAAAAAAGTATTTAGTCAGCCACCAATTGTGCAAGTTCTCCCACTTAAAAAGATGAGAGAGGCCTGTAATTTTCATCATAGGTACACTTCAACTATGACAGACAAAATGAGAATTTTTTTTCTCCAGAAAATCACATTGTATGATTTTTTATGAATTTGTTTGGAGGACAAAGAATGCTGAGTTGCATCCAATGAACACCATACCTACTGTGAAGCATGGGGGTGGAAACATCATGCTTTGGGGCTGTTTTTCTGCAAAGGGACCAGGACGACTGATCCGTGTAAAGGAAAGAATGAATGGGGCCATGTATCGTGAGATTTTGAGTGAAAACCTCCTTCCATCAGCAAGGGCATTGAAGATGAACCATGGCTGGGTCTTTCAGCATGACAATGATCTCAAACACACCGCCCGGGCAACGAAGGAGTGGCTTTGTAAGAAGCATTTCAAGGTCCAGGAGTGGCCTAGCCAGTCTCCAGATCTCAACCCCATAGAAAATCTTTGGAGGGAGTTGAAAGTCCATGTTACCCAGCAACATCCCCAAAACATCACTGCTCTAGAGGAGATCTGCATGGAGGAATGGGCCAAAATACCAGCAACAGTGTGTGAAAACCTTGTGAAGACTTACAGAAAACGTTTGGCCTCTGTCATTGCCAACAAAGGGTATATAACAAAGTATTGAGATAAACTTTTGTTATTGACCAAATACTTATTTTCCACCATAATTTGCAAATAAATTCATAAAAAATCCTACAATGTGATTTTCTGGATTTTTTTCCTCATTTTGTCTGTCATAGTTGAAGTGTACCTATGATGAAAATTACAGGCCTCTCCCAATCGCACAATTGGTGGCTGACTAAATACTTTTTTGCCCCACTGTATGTGAGACATGAGGTATGTATAATGTTTTGATTTTACACAGGTGTGAACTGTTTATGGTACATTTGTCATCCGTCATGAGTGAAATTTCTGTTTAAAAAAATATGACATAGAATAGTTAGAAATGATTGATGATTCTGGGGCCAAATCTCATTGATGGTTGTAGGGGTCAATCATGTTCCACTTGTTAGCTTCCTCCAAATCCTCATTCAAGCTGCAGCTACAACAGGTCAACCTCTGGGCAACATGGGTCAACATGGGTCAACATGGGTCATCCAACAGGCCAACCTCTGGGCAACATGGGTCATCCAATAGGCCAATCTCTGGGCAACATGCGTCATTCAACAGGCCAACCTCTGGGCAACATGGGTCATTCAACAGGCCAATCTCTGGGCAACATGGGTCATTCAACAGTCCAATCTCTGGGCAACATGGGTCATCCAATAGGCCAATCTCTGGGCAACATGGGTCATTCAACAGGCCAATCTCTGGGCAACATGGGTCAACATGGGTCACCCAATAGGTCAATCTCTGGGCAACATGGGTCATCCAATAGGCCAATCTCTGGGCAACATGGGTCATCCAATAGGCCAATCTCTGGGCAACATGGGTCATTCAATAGGCCAATCTCTGGGCAACATGGGTCATCCAACAGGCCAATCTCTGGGTCAACATGGGTCATCCAACAGGCCAATCTCTGGGTCAACATGGGTCATCCAATAGGCCAATCTCTGGGTCAACATGGGTCATCCAATAGGTCAATCTCTGGGTCAACATGGGTCATCCAAGATTAGCTTTCTGAAAGTAGAAAATATAAATTTAATTTTAACTGAAACCAAAGCAAATTGTATTACATTTTAAATTAAATCAATATATTTCAGTAGATTGCTCATTGTAATGTCTGTTTTTACCAACCATTAATGTTGTCTGTTAGTTCTTCTGTCTGTCCAAACAGAGAATAATGACATGTGAAAACAACAATATGATTGTATTAAAGCCAAGAATTACTTCATTCAGGTGACCGAACTGTTCAATCAAACTCACTGGGGCTTTTCTTGGGAAGCAGTGGTGGTCCACAGATCTCTCGATAGCAAATATCCTGCTGGACTTTATACGTTATTTTATACCTGGGGGGTACAAAGGGGGAAAAATAGCTTATCTACTAAACATACAAAGTACATATAAATACTGATTATTCAACATGCTTCTTGTAGGGATGAAACCCATTTACAGTTATACTAGTACTATATTTAACAGGTGTCAGTGTTTTTACAGTATCCCTTCCTTCCCTAGGTACCCTGTCTCGTACTGGGTTCAAATCAGGGAAGACACATCCCTTCCTTCCCTAGGTACCCCTGTCTCGTACTGGGTTCAAATCAGGGAAGACACATCCCTTCCTTCCCTAGGTACCCCTGTCTCTTACTGGGTTCAAATCAGGGAAGACTTCAGCATATAAAGAAGTTTACAGTCCATATTAAATCAATTCTAACATGTACACTGCTCAGACAAATAAAGGGAACACTAAAATAACACATCCTAGATCTGAATGAATGAAATATTCTTATTAAATACTTTTTCTTTACATAGTTCAATGTGCTGACAACAAAATCACACAAAAATGATCCATGGAAATCAAATTTATCAACCCATGGAGGTCTGGATTTGGAGTCACACTCAAAATTAAAGTGGAAAACCACACTACAGGCTGATCCAACGTTGATGTAATGTCCTTAAAACAAGTCAAAATGAGGCTCAGTAGTGTGTGTGGCCTCCACTTGCCTGTATGACCTCCCTACAACGCCTGGGCATGCTCCTGATGAGGTGGTGGATGGTCTCCTGAGGGATCTCCTCCCAGACCTGGACCAAAGCATCCGCCAACTCCTGAACAGTCTGTGGTACAACGTGGTGTTGGTGGATGGAGCGAGACATGATGTCCCAGATGTGCTCAATTGGATTCAGGTCTGGGGAACGGGCGGGCCATTCCATAGCATCAATGCCTTCCTCTTGCAGGAACTGCTGACACACTCCAGCCACATGAGGTCTAGCATTGTCTTGCATTAGGAGGAACCCAGAGCCAACTGCACCAGCATTTGGTCTCACAAGGGGTCTGAGGATCTCATCTCGGTACCTAATGGCAGTCAGGCTACCTCTGGCGAGCACATGGAGGGCTGTGCGGTCCCCCAAAGAAATGCCACCCTACACCATGACTGACCCACCGCCAAACCGCTCATGCTGGAGGATGTTGCAGGCAGCAGAACGTTCTCCACGGCGTCTCCAGACTGTCACGTCTGTCACATGTGCTCAGTGTGAACCTGCTTTTATCTGTGAAGAGCACAGGGCACCAGTGGCGAATTTGCCAATCTTGGTGTTCTCTGGCAAATGAAAAACGTCCTGCACGGTGTTGGGCTGTAAGCACAACCCCCACCTGTGGACGTCGGGCCCTCATACCACCCTCATGGAGTCTGTTTCTGACCGTTTTAGCAGACACATGCACATTTGTAGCCTGCTGGAGGTTGTAGACTCCGTCTCATGCTACCACTAGAGTGAAAGCACCGCCAGCATTCAAAAGTGACCAAAACATCAGCCAGGAAGCATAGGAACTGAGAAGTGGTTTGTGGTCACCACCTGCAGAACTACTCCTTTATTGGGGGTGTCTTGCTAAATGCCTATAATTTCCACCTGTTGTCTATTCCATTTGCACAACAGCATGTGAAATTGATTGTCAATCGGTGTTGCTTCCTAAGTGGACAGTTTGAATTCACAGAAGTGTGATTGACTTGGAGTTACATTGTGTTGTTTAAAAGTGTTCCCTTTATTTTTTTTGAGCAGTGTATAAACATGCAGAGGAAGTCCGCGGCCACTGTTTGACACTCACAGGTAATGGCAGACTTCACCCACCCAGACGGGCACGCTCTTGGTTTCAGAGTAGAGACGGGTACACGGGTGGGGCACTCGCTGGCAGACTGCAGACAGACGTGGTCGCGACAGCACAAAGATAAACACAGATATGTGTTAAAGCACTGAGAGGGTTCTTCTGAGGGAGAGGTTCTGAAGGAAGAGGCAGTTAAAAAGGCTGTTAAATATGACACGAGGGATTGAGGAGAAGACAAAGGGAGGAAGAAAGAGAGAGAGAGGGAGGAACAGGGAGAGAGGGACATAAGGTGGGAGAGAGGGACAAGGAGGGAGAATGATAGGGAGGGAGGGATTTGGTATGAAAGAGAGAGGAAGGAAGAGAGCGAAAGAGAGAAGATGCAGAGAAAGAGAGAGAGGGATTTGGTTTGAGGAAGAAAGAGAGAGAGAGAGAGAGGGACAATGAGGGAGAATGATAGGGAGGGAGGGAGGGATTTGGTATGAAAGAGAGAGGAAGGAAGAGAGAGAAAGAGAGAAGATGCAGAGAAAGAGAGAGAGGGATTTGGTTTGAGGAAAGAGAGAGAGAGAGAGAGAGAGTGAGAGAGAGAGAGAGAGAGAAGGTGAAAGAGAGGGAGAGAGTGAGAGAGAGAGAAGGTGAAAGAGGGAGAGAGAGAGAAGGTGAAAGAGAGGGAGAGAGAGTTTTGTTCTGAGGAAGAGAGAGAGAGAGAGAGAGAGAGAGAGACAGGGGGATTTAGCCTGAGAAGGAGTGAGAGTTAGGAGAGATAGGGAGGGTGGAATTTGGCACTCCTCCCTAGTGATTGATGGTTTTAGGAAAGAAATGTTTAAACAGTTTGACTGAGGGTGTTTAGATGTAGAAATGTACAGTATAGAGCCCCACAGTTTTATGTGTCTTAACACACATAATACAGACAAATAGAATGTATTTACAAAAGTCACCTTGTTCGAGAGAGATTTACACGGTTATCGAAATGTTATGCCAGGGTAGGCCTACACGAAAACACAGACCTTATTTTAACTGTTTCTCTATGGGAGAAAAAAGAATGGTGGAAAAAAAACGATTGGAACCATTTCCCTGTTTGACCGCTAGGTTTTATGGGAATTATGACTCATACTGTGGTACTCTATTAAAAAGAGAAGTGGGCTGTGTGTGTGTGTGTGTGTGTGTGTGTGTGTGTGTGTGTGTGTACCATCTCCTACATTGCTGCAGCATAACACCTTGCGTTACTGGTGAACATGATTGGACAAGTTCAAACCAAAGGCAAAGCTTGTATTTCAAAATAACCTATTTAGTTTTGAAGTGCTTTGTACCTGAATGGTGATATTATAGTTATGTTATGACTTGCAAAGTTCTATTTTCTATGTGAGGATGCTGCTGGGTAGTTATGGTGCTGGGAAATGATGTCCTCCTATGAGGAAGACATCTGAATCTATTTTTTCTGACAGCTGATCTGAGAGAAAATGCAGTTGTTCTATGCCAAACTAGAAAAAAAATGGTTATTCGGCTGTCCCCAACCGTTTTGGGTTCCCGGTAAAACCATTTGGGTTCCATGTAGAACCATTTTGGGTTCCATTTAAAAAAAAAATGTTTTAACCTTTATTTAACTAGGCAAGTCAGTTAAGAACAAATTCTTATTTTCAATGACGGCCTAGGAACAGTGGGTTAACTGTCTGTTCAGGGGCAGAACGACAGATTTGTACCTTGTCAGCTTGGGGGTTTGAACTTGCAACCTTCCGGTTACTAGTCCAACGCTCTAACCACTATGCTGGTAGAGCATGGCGGTTGCAGCGCCAGGGTTGTGGGTTTGATTCCCATGGGTGGAACCATTTTGGGTTCCATGTAGAACCATTTTGGGTTCCAAATAGAACCATTTTGGATTCCAGGTAGAACCATTTTGGATTCCAGGTAGAACCATTTTGGATTCCATGTAGAACTCCCTGTGGAAATGGTTCAATTTTATTTAGCAGATACTCTTATCCAGTAGTGAGTACATACATTTCTCATCCTTTTTTTCCTGTACTTGCCACCCGTGGGAATCGAACCCACAACCCTGTACTGGCCACCCGTGGGAATCGAACCCACAACCCTCGCCATGCTCTACCATCTGAGCTACATGTAACCCAAAACAGTTCTACTTGGAACCAAAAGGATTCTACCTGGAACCAACAAGGTTCTTTAAAGGGTTTTCCTATGGGGACAGCTAAATGGTGTGTATGGCACTCCAATGTCAATGTGTCGTGTGGTGGAGACCAAGACAGAAGGCATGAACTCACACAGCTCACACTGCCTGCCCTTGAACCCGGCTACGCAGTCGCAGATGTAGGAGTCGCCGCCCTTCGCACACGTACCCCCGTTCAGGCAGGGCAGACTCCGGCAGTCCTGGGACGACTCTGAAACACAGCAGCTGCTGTCAGGACCCCGAGTTAAGTGGAGCCTAGCAGACAAACCACCAGCTCAGGTTTCACTAAGGCTGCCTGCTATCCAAATTCAACCTATTCTCTTTTTAGAGCACAACATTTGACCAGAGCCCGTTGGGTGGAGTCCTATGGGTAGAGACCTATGGGTAGAACCCTATGAGTAGAGCCCTATGGGTAGAGTCCTATGAGGTTCCCCTGTGGGTAGAACCCTGTGGGTAGAGACCTATGGGTAGAGCCCTGTGGGTAGAGCCCTATGGGTAGAGTCCTATGAGTAGAGCCCTATGGGTAGAGTCCTATGGGGTTCCCCTATGGGTAGAGTCCTATGAGTAGAGTTCTGTGGGTAGAGCCCTATGGCCTATGGGTAGAGCCCTATGGGTAGAGTCCTGTGGGTAGAGTTCTATGGGTAGAGCCCTGTGGGTAGAGTCCTATGGGTAGAGTCCTATGAGGATCCCCTGTGGGTAGAGTCCTGTGGGTAGAGTCCTGTGAGGTTCCCCTGTGGGTAGAGTCCTGTGGGTAGAGTCCTATGGGTAGACCCCTATGGGTAGAATCCTATGGGTAGAGTCCTATGGGTAAAGTCCTATGAGGTTCCCCTGTGGGTAGAGTCCTATGGGTAGAGTCCTATGGGTAGAGTCCTATGGGTAGAGTCCTATGAGGTTCCCCTGTGGGTAGAGTCCTGTGGGTAGAGTCCTGTGGGTAGAGTCCTATGAGGTTCCCCTGTGGGTAGAGTCCTGCGGGTAGAGTCCTATGAGGTTCCCCTGTGGGTAGAGTCCTGTGGGCAGAGTCCTATGGGTAGAGTCCTATGGGTACAGTCCTATGGGGTTGCCCTATGGGTAGAGTCCTGTGGGTATAGTCCTGTGGCTAGAGTCCTATGGGTATAGCCCCTATGGGTAAGTCCTATGAGGTTCCCCTGTGGCTAGAGTCCTATGGGTAGAGTCCTATGAGGTTCCCCTGTGGGTAGAATCCTATGGGTAGAGTCCTATGAGGTTCCCCTGTGGGTAGAGTCCTGTGGGTAGAGTCCTGCAAGTAGAGTCCTATGAGGTTCCCCTGTGGGTAGAGACCTGTGGGTATAGTCCTGTGGGTAGAGTCCTATGAGGTTCCCCTGTGGGTAGAGTCCTGTGGGTAGAGTCCTATGGGTAGAGTCCTATGGGTAGAGTCCTATGGGGTTGCCCTATGGGTAGAGCCCTGTGGGTAGAGTCCTGTGGGTAGAGTCCCTATGGGTATAGCCCCTATGGGTATAGCCCTGTGGGTAGAGTCCTATGAGGTTCCCCTGTGGATAGAGTCCTGTGGGTAGAGTCCTGTGGGTAGACCCCTATGGGTAGAATCCTATGGGTAGAGTCCTATGGGTAGAGTCCTATGAGGTTCCCCTGTGGGTAGAGTCCTATGGGTAGAGTCCTATGGGTAGAGTCCTATGAGGTTCCCCTGTGGGTAGAGTCCTGTGGGTAGAGTCCTGCAAGTAGAGTCCTATGAGGTTCCCCTGTGGGTAGAGTCCTGTGGGTAGAGTCCTATGAGGTTCCCCTGTGGGTAGAGTCCTATGAGTAGAGTCCTATGAGGTTCCCCTGTGAGTAGAGTCCTATGGGTAGAGTCCTACGGGTAGAGTCCTATGAGGTTCCCCTGTGGGTAGAGTCCTGTGGGTAGAGTCCTGTGAGGTTCCCCTCTGGGTAGAGTCCTGTGGGTAGAGTCCTATGGGTAGAGCCCTATGGGTAGAGTCCTATGGGTAGAGTCCTATGGGTAGAGTCCTATGAGGTTCCCCTGTGGGTAGAATCCTATGGGTAGAGTCCTATGGGTAGAGCCCTGTGGGTAGAGCCCTATGGGTAGAGTCCTATGAGTAGAGCCCTATGGGTAGAGTCCTATGGGGTTCCCCTATGGGTAGAGTCCTATGAGTAGAGTTCTGTGGGTAGAGCCCTATGGCCTATGGGTAGAGCCCTATGGGTAGAGTCCTGTGGGTAGAGTTCTATGGGTAGAGCCCTGTGGGTAGAGTCCTGTGGGTAGAGTCCTGTGGGTAGAGTCCCTATGGGTATAGCCCCTATGGGTATAGCCCTGTGGGTAGAGTCCTATGAGGTTCCCCTGTGGGTAGAGTCCTGTGGGTAGAGTCCTATGGGTAAAGTCCTATGGGTAAAGTCCTATGAGGTTCCCCTGTGAGTAGAGTCCTATGGGTAGAGTCCTATGGGTAGAGTCCTATGAGGTTCCCCTGTGGGTAGAGTCCTATGGGTAGAGTCCTATGAGGTTCCCCTGTGGGTAGAGTCCTATGAGGTTCCCCTGTGGATAGAGTCCTGTGGGTAGAGTACTGTGGGTAGAGTCCTATGGGTAGACCCCTATGGGTAGAATCCTATGGGTAGTGTCCTATGGGTAAAGTCCTATGAGGTTCCCTTGTGGGTAGAGTCCTATGGGTAGAGTCCTATGAGGTTCCCCTGTGGGTAGAGTCCTGTGGGTAGAGTCCTATGAGGTTCCCCTGTGAGTAGAGTCCTATAAGGTTCCCCTGTGGGTAGAGTCCTATGGGTAGAGTCCTATGAGGTTCCCCTGTGGGTAGAGTCCTGTGGGTAGAGTCCTATGGGTAGAGTCATAAGAGGTTCCCATGTGGGTAGAGTCCTGTGGGTAGAGCCCTATGGGTAGAGTCCTATGAGGTTCCCCTGTGGGTAGAGTCCTATAAGGTTCCCCTGTGCGTAGAGTCCTATGGGTAGAGTCCTATGAGGTTCCCCTGTGGGTAGAGTCCTATGAGGTTCCCCTGTGGGTAGAGCCCTGTGGATAGAGTCCTGTGGGTAGAGTCCTATGGGTAGAGTCCTATGGGGTTGCCCTATGGGTAGAGCCCTGTGGGTAGAGTCCTGTGGGTAGAGTCCTATGGGTAGAGTCCTATGAGGTTCCCCTGTGGGTAGAGTCCTATGGGTAGAGTCCTATGAGGTTCCCCTGTGGGTAGAGTCCTATGGGTAGAGTCCTGCGAGTAGAGTCCTATGAGGTTCCCCTGTGGGTAGAGTCCTGTGGGTAGAGTCCTGTGGGTAGAGTCCTATGAGGTTCCCCTGTGGGTAGAGTCCTATGGGTAGAGTCCTATGGGTAGAGTCCTATGAGGTTCCCCTGTGAGTAGAGTCCTATGGGTAGAGTCCTATGGGTAGAGTCCTATGAGGTTCCCCTGTGGGTAGAGTCCTGTGGGTAGAGTCCTGTGAGGTTCCCCTCTGGGTAGAGTCCTGTGGGTAGAGTCCTATGGGTAGAATCCTATGAGGTTCCCCTGTGGGTAGAGTCCTGTGGGTAGAGTCCTGTGGGTAGAGTCCTATGGGTAGAGTCCTATGAGGTTCCCCTGTGGGTAGAGTCCTATGGGCAGAGTCCTATGGGTAGAGTCCTATGAGGTTCCCCTGTGGGTAGAATCCTATGGGTAGAGTCCTATGAGGTTCCCCTGTGGGTAGAGACCTATGGGTAGAGTCCTGCGAGTAGACTCCTGTGGGTAGAGTCCTGTGGGTAGAGTCCTGTGAGTAGAGTCCTATGAGGTTCCCCTGTGGGTAGAACCCTGTGGGTAGAGACCTATGGGTAGAGTCCTATGAGTAGAGCCCTATGGGTAGAGTCCTATGGGGTTCCCCTATGGGTAGAGTCCTATGAGTAGAGTTCTGTGGGTAGAGCCCTATGGCCTATGGGTAGAGCCCTATGGGTAGAGTCCTGTGGGTAGAGTTCTATGGGTAGAGCCCTGTGGGTAGAGTACTATGGGTAGAGTCCTGTGGGTAGAGTCCTGTGGGTAGAGTCCCTATGGGTATAGCCCCTATGGGTATAGCCCTGTGGGTAGAGTCCTATGAGGTTCCCCTGTGGATAGAGTCCTGTGGGTAGAGTCCTGTGGGTAGACCCCTATGGGTAGAATCCTATGGGTAGAGTCCTATGGGTAAAGTCCTATGAGGTTCCCCTGTGGGTAGAGTCCTGTGGGTAGAGTCCTATGAGGTTCCCCTGTGGGTAGAGTCCTGTGGGTAGAGTCCTATGGGTAGAGTCCTATGGGTACAGTCCTATGGGGTTGCCCTATGGGTAGAGTCCTGTGGGTAGAGTCCTGTGGGTTGAGTCTTATGATGTTCCCCTGTGGGTAGAGTCCTGTGGGTAGAGTCCTATGAGGTTCCCCTATGGGTAGAGTCCTGTGGGTAGAGTCCTGTGAGGTTCCCCTCTGGGTAGAGTCCTATGGGTACAGTCCTATGAGGTTCCCCTGTGGATAGAGTGTGGGTAGAGTCCTGTGGGTAGAGTCCTATGGGTAGAGTCCCCCTATGGGTAGAGTCCTATGGGTGGGAGTCCTATGGGTAAAGTCCTGTGGGTAGAGTCCTGTGGGTAGAGTCCTGTGGGTAGAGTCCTGTGGGCAGAGTCCTGTGGGTAGAGTCCTGTGGGTAGAGTCCTGTGGGTAGAGTCCTGTGGGTAGAGTCCTATGAGGTTCCCCTGTGGGCCCTGGTGAAAGTAATCCCCTTTAAAGCGATCTCTCATGTCCCTCATTCTCTCATGTTTCTCATTCTCGCTGTAATACATTGCTATTGTAAAGCTTGGTTGACATTCCCTTCATCCTCCTCGTTGCCAGCTACAGTCCTGTGGCCAGAAGATAAATGATCCATCGCTGTATATATGGAGACGTAATAATTAACATACTGTTTCTATTGAGTGGCGCCTATAGGAGAAGATTAGCATAGATTAGCATAGATCAGCATAGATTAACATATATTAACATAGCTTCCATGTGGCAGACCTCCCATTAAAACTGACTGGTGCTGGGAGATGTAAAGAATGCTGTACTTTCCATATGGACCCAGTTACAGACGAGAGGGTTCCATATCTGGCATCTTAACTACACCACAAGATTATACTGTAAGCGACCAACACCAAGGCCACCTCGTCAAGAGGTTCCCATCTGCCCCTGGGCGGCTACGGTGTTGAGTTGACAGTCGCTGGATCCACTTTGACCTGCTATTTTAACATTTATTATTTAAATTCTTTTTTAAATTCACTGCAATTTCCTACCATATACAAGACCACCAGAATACCTACCATATACAAGACTACCAGAATACCTACCATATACAATACCACTAGAATACCTACCATATACAATACCACTAGAATACCTACCATATACAAGACCACCAGAATACCTACCATATACAAGACCACCAGAATACCTACCATATACAGGACCACTAGAATACCTACCATATACAAGACCACCAGAATACCTACCATATACAGGACCACCAGAATACCTACCATATATAGTACAAGACCACTAGAATACCTACCATATACAAGACCACTAGAATACCTACCATATACAGGACCACTAGAATACCTACCATATACAAGACCACCAGAATACCTACCATATACAATACCACCAGAATACCTACCATATACAAGACCACCAGAATACCTACCATATACAGGACCACTAGAATACCTACCATATACAAGACCACCAGAATACCTACCATATACAGGACCACTAGAATACCTACCATATACAGGACCACTAGAATACCTACCATATATAGTACAATACCACCAGAATACCTACCATATACAGGACCACTAGAATACCTACCATATACAATACCACCAGAATACCTACCATATACAGGACCACTAGAATACCTACCATATACAGGACCACTAGAATACCTACCATATATAGTACAATACCACCAGAATACCTACCATATACAGGACCACTAGAATACCTACCATATACAATACCACCAGAATACCTACCATATACAGGACCACTAGAATACCTACCATATACAGGACCACTAGAATACCTACCATATACAATACTACCAGAATACCTACTATATACAAGACTACCAGAATACCTACCATATATAGTACAATACCACCAGAATACCTACCAGGTTTTCTCTTGGACTCCTCCTCTTCCTCCTTCCTCTGGATCTCTAGTGCAAGGCTGATTTTATTGGTTGTCTCCTCCATCCTCTCTAGCTGAATGGGGGGCTCGGGTTCTGCGAGGCAGAATCAAAGAGGTATTGATTCATACCACCATTCAGTACAAATGTACTACTGGTCTACGTGAATGTTAAAATGTGCCACATCATGCTGAAGCTTAGCACCTAAAGATGCTATGTGCTGGTTATACCTGGTTATACCTGGTTATAACAACACTTACTAGTGCCACCTGGCTGGTTATACCTGGTTATACCTGGTTATAACAACACTTACTAGTGCCACCTGGCTGGTTATACCTGGTTATACCTGGTTATAACAACACTTACTAGTGCCACCTGGCTGGTTATACCTGGTTATAACAACACTTACTAGTGCCACCTGGCTGGTTATACCTGGTTATACCTGGTTATAACAACACTTACTAGTGCCACCTGGCTGGTTATACCTGGTTATACCTGGTTATAACAACACTTACTAGTGCCACCTGGCTGGTTATACCTGGTTATACCTGGTTATAACAACACTTACTAGTGCCACCTGGCTGGTTATACCTGGTTATAACAACACTTACTAGTGCCACCTGGCTGGTTATACCTGGTTATAACAACACTTACTAGTGCCAACTGGCTGGTTATACCTGGTTATAACAACACTTACTAGTGCCACCTGGCTGGTTATACCTGGTTATACCTGGTTATAACAACACTTACTAGTGCCACCTGGCTGGTTATACCTGGTTATAACAACACTTACTAGTGTCAACTGGCTGGTTATACCTGGTTATACCTGGTTATAACAACACTTACTAGTGCCACCTGGCTGGTTATACCTGGTTATAACAACACTTACTAGTGCCACCTGGCTGGTTATACCTGGTTATACCTGGTTATAACAACACTTACTAGTGCCACCTGGCTGGTTATACCTGGTTATAACAACACTTACTAGTGCCACCTGGCTGGTTATACCTGGTTAAAACAACACTTACTAGTGCCACCTGGCTGGTTATACCTGGTTATAACAACACTTACTTGTGTCACCTGGCTGGTTATACCTGGTTATAACAACACTTACCAGTGCCACCTGGATGGTTATACCTGGTTATAACAACACTTACTAGTGCCACCTGGCTGGTTATACCTGGTTATACCTGGTTATAACAACACTTACCAGTGCCACCTGGCTGGTTATACCTGGTTATAACAACACTTACTAGTGCCACCTGGCTGGTTATACCTGGTTAAACCTGGTTATAACAACACTTACTAGTGCCACCTGGCTGGTTATACCTGGTTATACCTGGTTATAACAACACTTACTAGTGCCACCTGGCTGGTTATACCTGGTTATAACAACACTTACTAGTGCCACCTGGCTGGTTATACCTGGTTATACCTGGTTATAACAACACTTACTAGTGCCACCTGGCTGGTTATACCTGGTTATACCTGGTTATACCTGGTTATAACAACACTTACTAGTGCCACTGGCTGGTTATACCTGGTACTAGTGCCACCTGGCTGGTTATACCTGGTTATATAACAACACTTACCAGTGCCACCTGGCTGGTTATACTGGTTATACCTGGTTATAACAACACTTACTAGTGCCACCTGGCTGGTTATACCTGGTTATACCTGGTTATAACAAACTTACTAACACTGGTTATACTACTAGTGCCACTGGCTGGTTATACCTGGTTATACCTGGTTATAACAACACTTACTAGTGCCACCTGGCTGGTTATACCTGGTTAAACCTGGTTATAATAACACTTACTAGTGCCACCTGGCCGGTTATACCTGGTTAAACCTGGTTATAACAACACTTACTAGTGCCACCTGGCTAGTTATACCTGGTTATACCTGATTATACCTGGTTATAACAACACTTACTAGTGCCACCTGGCTGGTTATACCTGGTTATACCTGGTTATAACAACACTTACTAGTGCCGCCTGGCTGGTTATACCTGGTTATACCTGGTTATAACAACACTTACTAGTGCCACCTGGCTGGTTATACCTGGTCATACCTGGTTATAACAACACTTACTAGTGCCACCTGGCTGGTTATACCTGGTTATACCTGGTTATAACAACACCTACTAGTGCCACCTGGCTGGTTATACCTGGTCATACCTGGTTATAACAACACTTACTAGTGCCACCTGGCTGGTTATACCTGGTTATACCTGGTTATAACAACACTTACTAGTGCCACCTGGCTGGTTATACCTGGTTATAACAACACTTACTAGTGCCACCTGGTTATACCTAGTGCCACCTGGCTGGTTATACCTGGTCATACCTGGTTATAACAACACTTACTAGTGCCACCTGGCTGGTTATACCTGGTTATACCTGGTTATAACAACACTTACTAGTGCCACCTGGCTGGTTATACCTGGTTATAACAACACTTACTAGTGCGGTGTCTGATGGCCTTTCTGAACTTAGCTGTTATCTTCCCTCTACCATCAATCAGCTCTGTGTACCTAGTGAAAACAAACAAAATGATGGTCAGCACTTTTACAGAGACAGACAGACAGACAGACAGACAGACAGACAGACAGACAGACAGGCAGGCAGGCAGGCAGGCAGGCAGGCAGACAGACAGACAGACAGACAGACAGACAGACAGACAGACAAATAGAGCCTGAGACAGACAGACAAATAGAGCCTGAGACAGACAGACAGACAGACAGACAGACAGACAGACAGACAGACAGACAGACAGACAAATAGAGCCTGAGACACAGACAGACAAATAGAGCCTGAGATAATTAACCTTGAATTGTCTCTTTCAACACTAAATAGGTAGGTTTCAACTCAGCATTCCAATATATTTCTGCAATAAGTGTGAAACACTGCACTCTAGTGTCTTATTCTTAGTGATAGTTTGAGACAAAAACCAACACCGCAGTACAGGGCTTTTAAAACATTTACCCAACCCACTATACAACCAGCCCAATGCTGGTTGGTGGCCTACCCGGACATCTCTTCAGAGTACTCTATCTCCCCAGTCACCCCCCCAGGTACCTGGGCTCAGAGGTTCAGCCACCCCCAGGTCCTGAGGTTCAGGGCTAGTGTATGACTCACAGGGGTTCCCTGGCCCACGACAGACGGTCTCCCCCTCGTCCTCCCTCCCTCCTTCCTCTTACCTGGGCATCTCTTCAGAGAGCTCTCTCTCTCCAGCCACCCCCAGGTCCTGAGGTTCAGACGGGGCTAGTGTATGACTCACAGGGGTTCCCTGGCCCACGACAGACGGTCTCCCCCTCGTCCTCCCTCCCTCCTTCCTCTTACCTGGGCATCTCTTCAGAGAGCTCTCTCTCTCCAGCCACCCCCAGGTCCTGAGGTTCAGACGGGGCTAGTGTATGACTCACAGGGGTTCCCTGGCCCACGACAGACGGTCTCCCCCTCGTCCTCCCTCCCCATCGTTCCTCCATCGATACTGGTGATTCAGAGAAAACAGAACAAAGAGAAAGAGATGGATTACAGTTGTTGTTGTTGTTATTTGTGAGAGCCCAAGGTAAAGTTCATTGAACATGATCATGTAGTGATAGAGAAATCAATTTAATCAAATCAAATATATTTTTATAAAGCCCTTTTTTTATATCAGCAGTTGCCACAAAGTGCTTTACAGATACCCAGCCTAAAACCACAAAGACCAAGCAGAAGCACAGTGGCTAGGAAAAACTCCCTAGAAGGCAGGAACCTAGAGAGGAACCAGACTCAGAGGGCTTTCTGTCCAGAGGACTGAAACAGACAAAAAAGACAGTCCCAGATCGTAAAAGTTTTTGAGTTGATTCCTGTCTCATTCTGGTGTGTCCCCCCCAGAGTAATCACAATGTGAAATCTCAGTTCTATAGAAATGGGCATGGTATAGTGCGAACACTCACATGTGGTGAAGGCCAGGTGCTGTGGTGCGCTGTGAATCTGTTCCTGTCCCGTGTTCCTAACAGCCATGAGAGCTAGGTGGTAGTGCTGTCCCGGAGAAAGCTCTCTCAGGTTATACGTCTCTAACTTCCCATTGGGTAGGAAGCGACTCCGGGTGCTCAGGCCTCGCGTCACATTGACCACGAAGCCGTCTGGCAGGTTCCTGGGATGGTGGTCCCACGTCACCAGGGCAGAGTTGGAGGTCACATGTGCCAAAGACAGGTTCTGAGGGGGAGGGGCCCTACGGGGAAGGGAGGGGGGGGTCAATGTCATCAGGATAGCCAGAACAGAACAGAACAGTATTCAATAACCATAGTTTACTCATCACATTTTCTTAATTAATCAGTTATACTTGATTTGAGATGGTCAAAGTTTTCAGGATGGGATAAATTCAGGATGGGACAAATTCAGGAAGGGATAAATTCAAGATAAAATCAATTCAGGAGAAACTCACAATAAACAAGGGATGCATTTCTAACTATGTTACACCAGCACAGAGAGGGTATGCAGTCTATAGTTTAACTCTCTATACAGTCTATAGTTTAACTCTCTGTACAGTCTACAGCAGTTTAACTCTCTGTACAGTCTATAGTTTAACTCTCTGTACAGTCTATAGTTTAACTCTCTGTACAGTTTATAGCAGTTTAACTCTCTGTACAGTCTATAGTTTAACTCTCTGTACAGACTATAGCAGTTTAACTCTCTGTACAGACTATAGCAGTTTAACTCTCTGTACAGTCTATAGTTTAACTCTCTGTACAGTCTATAGTTTAACTCTCTATACAGACTATAGCAGTTTAACTCTCTATACAGTCTATAGTTTAACTCTCTGTACAGACTATAGCAGTTTAACTCTCTATACAGTCTATAGTTTAACTCTCTGTACAGACTATAGCAGTTTAACTCTCTATACAGTCTATAGTTTAACTCTCTTTACAGACTACAGCAGTTTTCTAATTTGAGCGGCCATGTTAAGGTGTCGTGTCTCCAGGTTATTTGATTTGTTTGGTGGACTAGGACTATTTATGTGAGGATGGGGATTTTTCCAGACGCTTAACAAATGCATAGTGTATTATTGAGGTTCATTGAGCTTCTACATCTGCATTGCTTGCTATTGTGGTGTTTTAGGCCAACCCTCAGAGCCTGGTTCCTCTCTAGGTTTCTTCCTAGGTTCTGGCCTTTCTAGGGAGTTTTTCCTAGCCACCGTGCTTCTACACCTGCATTGCTTGCTGTTTGGGGTTTTAGGCTGGGTTTCTGTACAGCACTTTGAGATATCAGCTGATGTACGAAGGGCTATATAAATAACATTTGATTTGATTTGATTGATTGACGTATGAGACATGATGCCATACGTGTCCAGACTTGCAGCGGTCCAGCAGAGTGACTGGTGGACGGCGACTCGTCTGGTCTGATACCACTCTGAGTTAGAACGTCCACCGTGTACATCTGACCAGGAAGCAGAGAACTGAAAGGGGGAGAAACACAGACAAATAAATATATAAATGTATGCCAGTCATGTAAAAAAAAATAGAAAATAACCCCCTTCAAAAAAAGCTAAAGATATGGCTAGAGGAAATGACAACAGGTATACACTGCCACCAAGTGGTCAAAATTGGTATTGCAGTCTGTGACCCTCAGGACACTGATAGAAGTTAAAGTAGAGAAAAGTCTCATTGGGATTCCTTTAAGTCCAGCTGTTTCTTTCCCCACGAGAGTCCCGGGTTCCATACCTGAATGCGTACTCCGTGGTGCTGGTGTTGACCAGGGCAGTACGAGATCCACTGTCGTCTGAGGGGACCAGGGAGAGGCGCACCTGGCTGACAGCTGCGTGATGAGCAGCCTGCAGCAGCCACCTCAGCCATACCTGGGAGGACGATACGTTGACAACCTGCAGCTGGTCCACCCGCCGCGGCCCTGACACACAGAGAGAGAGAGACGCACAGGTAATTTAACAAACGCATGCAGTCACACACACACACACACACATTTTAAATACTTTATTTGAATCCACAAATCACATTAATTCAGGACGGATTAAAAACATGTCAAAGGTTTTGGATACAAGGACACTTGAGGATACATAGAGGTGCACACACACACACACACACACACACACACACACACACACACACACACACACACACACACACACACACACACACACATATCAAATAGCACATACAGAGCGTGTTTACACAGGCAGCCCAATTCTACTATTATTTCCACAAACTGGTCTTTTGACCAATCAGATCAACGCTGAATAAGATCTGATGTGGTCAAAATAACAAACTAGTGGAAAACGATATCAGAATTGTGCTGCCTGTGTAAACAGCCTTGTTTCTTCGACACACATAACAAACTAACGTGATCTGAACAGAGCAGTGCGCCACTCACGGGTACGTATGAGAGCGATGGCTGGCTGGCTGATGTCGTTGCTGTTGGTGTTTCGTTTCACAGAGAAGGTAGAGATGTTGTATAGCAGGCCGGGCACCAGGCCCTGCAGCTGATAGGTGGACTGCTTCTTGTCCAGGAAGTCGGTCTTCCTGGTTCCGCTGCCACGGCCCGGGAGACCCAGAGGGGCGTAGGTCACAGCGAAGCCACTGAACTATAGGTGTTGAAGGTTACAGGCTCCGGCTCAAATGGCACCCTATTAGCCTATATAGTGCACTACTTTAGACTAGAGCCCTATGGCACCCTATTCCCTATATAGTGCACTACTTTAGACCAGTGACCTATGGCACCCTATTCCCTATATAGTGCACTACTTTAGACTAGAGCCCTATGGCACCCTATTCCCTATATAGTGCACTACTTTAGACCAGAGCCCTATGGCACCCTATTCCCTATATAGTACACTACTTTAGACCAGAGCCCTATGGCACCCTATTCCCTATATAGTGCACTACTTTAGACCAGAGCCCTATTCCCTATATAGTGCACTACTTTAGACTAGAGCCCTATTCCCTATATAGTGCACTACTTTAGACAGAGCCCTATGGCACCCTATTCCCTATATAGTGCACTACTTTAGACTAGAGCCCTATTCCCTATATAGTGTACTACTTTAGACCAGAGCCCCTATTCCACATATAGTGCACTACTTTAGACTAGAGCCCTATGGCACCCTATTCCACATATAGTGCACTACTTTAGAGTAGAGCCCTATGGCACCCTATTCCCTATATAGTGCACTACTTTAGACCAGAGCCCTATGGCACCCTATTCCCTATATACTGCACTACTTTAGACTAGAGCCCTATGGCACCCTATTCCCTATATAGTGCACTACTTTAGACTAGAGCCCTATGGCACCCTATTCCCTATATAGTGCACTACTTTAGACTAGAGCCCTATGGCACCCTATTCCCTATATAGTGCACTACTTTAGACCAGTGCCCTATGGCAACCTATTCCCTATATAGTGCACTACTTTAGACTAGAGGCCTATGGCACCCTATTCCCTATATAGTGCACTATTTTAGACCAGTGCCCTATGGCAACCTATTCCCTATATAGTGCACTACTTTAGACTAGAGCCCTATGGCAACCTATTCCCTATATAGTGCACTACTTTAGACCAGAGCCCTATTCCCTATATAGTGCACTACTTTAGACTAGAGCCCTATTCCCTATATAGTGTACTACTTTAGACTAGAGCCCTATGGCACCCTATTCCCTATATAGTACACTACTTTAGGCCAGAGCCCTATGGCACCCTATTCCCTATATAGTGCACTACTTTAGACTAGAGCCCTATTCCCTATATAGTGTACTACTTTAGACCAGAGCCCCTATTCCACATATAGTGCACTACTTTAGACTAGAGCCCTATGGCACCCTATTCCACATATAGTGCACTACTTTAGACTAGAGCCCTATGGCACCCTATTCCCTATATAGTGCACTACTTTAGACTAGAGCCCTATGGCACCCTATTCCCTATATAGTGCACTACTTTAGACTAGAGCCCTATGGCACCCTATTCCCTATATAGTGCACTACTTTAGACCAGTGCCCTATGGCAACCTATTCCCTATATAGTGCACTACTTTAGACTAGAGCCCTATGGCACCCTATTCCCTATATAGTGCACTACTTTAGACCAGTGCCCTATGGCAACCTATTCCCTATATAGTGCACTACTTTAGACTAGAGCCCTATGGCACCCTATTCCCTATATAGTGCACTACTTTAGACCAGTGCCCTATGGCAACCTATTCCCTATATAGTGCACTACTTTAGACTAGAGCCCTATGGCACCCTATTCCCTATATAGTGCACTACTTTAGACTAGTGCCCTATGGCACCCTATTCCCTATATAGTGCACTACTTTAGACCAGTGCCCTATGGCAACCTATTCCCTATATAGTGCACTACTTTAGACTAGAGCCCTATGGCACCCTATTCCCTATATACAGTATATATATATATACATTTGAGATGTATAGACAGACTTGCTGCAGGAGCGATACATCTGTTTCAGGTCTGGATGAATACATGCTGTTAGTGATATGAATGTGATATGAATGTGATATGAAAGTGATATGCATGTGATATGAATGGGACATGAATGTGATATGAAAGTGATATGCATGTGATATGAATGGGACATGAATGTGATATGAAAGTGATATGCATGTGATATGAATGGGACATGAATGTGATATGAAAGTGATATGCATGTGATATGAATGGGACATGAATGGGACATGAATGTGATATGAATGGGACATGAATGGGACATGAATGTGATATGAATGTGATATGAATGTGATCTGAATGTAATATGAATGTGATATGAATGTGATATGAATGTGATATGAATGTAATATGAATGTGATATGAATGTGATATGAATGTGATATGAATGTGATATGAATGTGATATGAATGTGATATGAATGTAATATGAATGTGATATGAATGTGATATGAATGTGATATGAATGTGATATGAATGTGATATGAATGTAATATGAATGTGATATGAATGTGATATGAATGTGATATGAATGTAATATGAATGTGATATGAATGTAATATGAATGTGATATGAATGTGATATGAATGTGATATGAATGTGATATGAATGTGATCTGAATGTGATCTGAATGTAATATGAATGTAATATGAATGTAATATGAATGTGATATGAATGGGACATGAATGGGTTATGAATGTGATATGAATGTGATATGAATGGGACATGAATGTGATATGAATGGGACATGAATGGGATATGAATGGGACATGAATGTGATATGAATGTGATCGCTGTGCTGTGAATGAACTGTACTGTTTGAATCATCTGTGTGTTTAAATGTCGAACTGTCCTTCTTGGTCAGGTACTTTGAACTCAATGGGACTTCCTGGTTAAAGAAATTGAAATTAAACTGACCAGGCTCTGAGAGGAAGGGGCCGGCAGGTCCCAGTGCAGCTCCACCTCATCCTCCTCCACCCGTAATACATGCAGACCAGAGGGAGGCAACAGGTCTGGGAACAGTGTTTAAGAAGAGCCGGTTATTAACACCACAACTTACTGCAGCTCAGCCAATAAGGTATAAAACATGGTTCTTAGTGGATAAGGAAATTCAATTAGTAATGGATTGATTCATCGATAGATTCATTCGATTCAAAGTTCAATTGATGGGTTCCCTTGAATTATACCATGTAAAGATAGCGAATAGAACCGAATGTGATTCAGACTCACCTCTCTCACAGTCCTTGCCTGTGTGCGAATAGAACCGAATGTGATTCGGACTCACCTCTCTCACAGTCCTTGCCTGTGTGCGAATAGAACCGAATGTGATTCGGACTCACCTCTCTCACAGTCCTTGCCTGTGTGCGAATAGAACCGAATGTGATTCGGACTCACCTCTCTCACAGTCCTTGCCTGTGTGCGAATAGAACCGAATGTGATTCGGACTCACCTCTCTCACAGTCCTTGCCTGTGTGCGAATAGAACCGAATGTGATTCGGACTCACCTCTCTCACAGTCCTTGCCTGTGTGTCCCACTCTGCAAGTACAGCTGTAGTTCCCTCTCCTGCTGCTCTGGCAGAGACCTCTGTTCCCACACGGCTGCAGTACACAGGGATTGTCCACTAGGGGGAGACAGAGACCAGGTATCACCAGGATGTGCTCTGTTCTGTTCATCACAACAGACTGATGAGGCAGTTGTGGCGTCCCAAGGTCATTCCATTCCATTGCATTTAAAAAGCGCTGGATTGTCTGGCATGAGTTTCCATCATATTCCTCACACCAGTCCGTCCGTTCGTTTTAAATCCACGACGGTCGACCGGGTGCGGCACACTTCTGGAGGAAAAAAAAAAAGGGGTGTGGAAACAGGATACGGTTGAGTTCTACTCACACGACTGGCAACGATCCCCGAAGAAACCTTCTTTACAGACACACAGGTGGTTTCGCCTGTAGCCACGACACACGCCGCCGTTCAGACAGGGGCTGGACTCACACCCGTCCTGCTCTGGAGACACAACGTCTCCACACACAGGAGAACCAGTCAGGCGGGGTTACTATGGTTACAGCTCACCTGTACGTAGGGCCCTCGACGCCATGTCGACGACAACAACAACAAAAATAGAGTTGGGGTTTAACTTAAGGGTTATTATGAATGATGATCCCAGATCAGTTCGGGCTTTAGATCATAATGGTTAGGTCGACATGAGAAAAGGGAGTGAATGTTGCCTGTACCTATTTCACAGTCTCGTCCCATGAAACCCTGCTGGCAGTGACAGTAGTAGGATCCAGGCTGATCCTCACAGGTTCCTCCGTGCTTACAGGGCTCCGACGCACACTCATCCACATCTGGTAGGGCGTTAACACACACACACACACACACACACACACACACACACACACACACACACACCACACACACACACACACACACAGATGACATCATATCAATGGGTTAATGGCTTAGGTCTACAGTAAATACAAAGTGTGATAGGTGAAGTTCATCTGTAGTAGTGTAGTAGAGATGTAGTATATCTGTAGTAGAGTAGTAGAGATGTAGTATATCTGTAGTAGTGTAGTAGAGATGTAGTATATCTGTAGTAGTGTAGTAGAGATGTAGTATATCTGTAGTAGTGTAGTAGAGATGTAGTATATCTGTAGTAGTGTAGTAGAGATGTAGTATATCTGTAGTAGTGTAGTAGAGATGTAGTATATCTGTAGTAGTGTAGTAGAGATGTAGTATATCTGTAGTAGTGTAGTAGAGATGTAGTATATCTGTAGTAGTGTAGTAGAGATGTAGTATATCTGTAGTAGAGTAGTAGAGATGTAGTATATCTGTAGTAGTGTAGTAGAGATGTAGTATATCTGTAGTAGAGTAGTAGAGATGTAGTATATCTGTAGTAGAGTTGTCGTATAGTTGTAGTATAATTGTAGCATAGTTGTAAAAGAGTTGTAGTATATCTGTAGTAGTGTAGTAGAGGTGTAGTATATCTGTAGTAGAGGTGTAGTATATCTGTAGTGGTGTAGTATATCTGTAGTAGAGGTGTAGTATATCTGTAGTGGTGTAGTATTTCTGTAGTGGTGTAGTAGAGATGTAGTTTATCTGTAGTAGAGGTGTAGTATATCTGTAGTAGAGTTGTCGTATAGTTGTAGTATAATTGTAGCATAGTTGTAAAAGAGTTGTAGTATATCTGTAGTAGTGTAGTAGAGATGTAGTATATCTGTAGTAGAGTTGTCGTATAGTTGTAGTATAATTGTAGCATAGTTGTAAAAGAGTTGTAGTATATCTGTAGTAGTGTAGTAGAGATGTAGTATATCTGTAGTAGAGGTGTAGTAGAGGTGTAATAGATGTGTAGTAGATGTGTAGTAGAGGAGTAATAGAGGTGTAGTATATCTGTAGAGGTGTAGTAGAGGTGTAATAGATGTGTAGTAGATGTGTAGTAGAGGAGTAATAGAGGTGTAGTATCTGTAGTAGAGGTGTAGTATATCTGTAGTAGAGGTGTAGTAGAGGAGTAATAGAGGTGTAGTATATCTGTAGTAGAGGTGTAGTAGATGTGTAGTAGAGGTGTAGTAGAAGTGTAGCAGAGGTGTAGTAGAGGAGTAATAGATGTGTAGTAGAGTTGTAGTATATCTGTAGTAGAGGAGTAGTAGAGGAGTAATAGATGTGTAGTAGAGGTGTATATCTGTAGTAGAAGTGTAGTAGAGGTGTAGTAACTTGTAGTAGAGGTGTAGTAGACGTGTAGTAGAGTTGTAGTAGAGGTGTAGTAGAGGTGTAGTATATGTGTAGTAGAGGTGTCATATGTGTAGTAGACGTGTAGTATATCTGTAGTAGAGGTGTAGTAGAGGTGTAGTAGAGGTGTAGTAGAGGTGTAGTATATCTGTAGTAGACGTGTAGTAGAGGTTAGTAGAGGTGTAGTAGAGGTGTAGTACAGGTGTAGTACAGGTGTAGTAGAGGTGTAGCAGAGGTGTAGTAGAGGAGTAATAGATGTGTAGTAGAGTTGTAGTATATCTGTAGTAGAGGAGTAGTAGAGGAGTAATAGATGTGTAGTAGAGGTGTATATCTGTAGTAGAAGTGTAGTAGAGGTGTAGTAGAGGTGTAGTAGACGTGTAGTAGACGTGTAGTAGAGGTGTAGTAGAGGTGTAGTATATGTGTAGTAGAGGTGTCGTATGTGTAGTAGACGTGTAGTATATCTGTAGTAGAGGTGTAGTAGAGGTGTAGTAGAGGTGTAGTATATCTGTAGTAGACGTGTAGTAGAGGTTAGTAGAGGTGTAGTAGAGGTGTAGCAGAGGTGTAGTAGAGGAGTAATAGATGTGTAGTAGAGTTGTAGTATATCTGTAGTAGAGGAGTAGTAGATGTGTAGTAGAGGTGTATATCTGTAGTAGAAGTGTAGTAGAGGTGTAGTAGACTTGTAGTAGAGGTGTAGTAGACGTGTAGTAGACGTGTAGTAGGGTTGTAGTAGAGGTGTAGTAGAGGTGTAGTAGAGGTGTAGTATATGTGTCGTATGTGTAGTAGACGTGTAGTAGAGGTTAGTAGAGGTGTAGTAGAGGTGTAGTAGAGGTTAGTAGAGGTGTAGTAGAGGTGTAGTAGAGGTGTAGTATATGTGTAGTAGAGGTTAGTAGAGGTGTAGTCTACCTGTCTGGCAGTGGTTTCCACTGAAGCCTTGGTCACATGCACACTGGTAGGTCGCCACCCTGTCCCGACATGTCCCTCCATTCAGACAAGGCTGGGACAAACACTCGTTGATCTCTGGGACAAGTGACCAATCAATCAAACATTTGAGTACAGTGAACCAAACATGCCAATATAGACCTCTAGTTTTAATTCAGCATCCGTCTTCTGTATCTCTATCTACCAACACAGTCTTGATATTTATCACGGGGAAGATCAACTGTCCTAATTAAACCTCTATCTTTCTCTGACAATGTAATATCCGTTAGAGTCTGGCTCTCTGCTGGGAACACTAAGTCAACGACTGAATGTGTGTTGTTTACAAACCCCATCAATAGTTACAGTGAAGACCAATGAAAGACCCCTAACACTACACACTACACACACTACACACACTACACACACTACACTACACACACTACACTACACACACTACACTACACACACTACACACTACACACACTACACACTCACACTCACACACACACTCACACACACACTACACACTATACACTACACACACTCACACACACTACACACACTCACACACACTACACACTACACACTACACACACACACACGTGTTGTGTGTTACTGCATACAGACCCTGGCAGACAGGAGGTTGGCTCCAGGCCCCCTGCCCCCCACAGATGCTCTGGGTGGCCCTGGGCATGGGGGTGTATCCTGGGTGGCACACGTACAGCGCCATGGAGCCTGGCGACGTAGAGGAGAACTGGAGCTCTGCATGCTTCACCTGCAGT
>NC_056434.1:4419055-4446555 GCF_018296145.1 Oncorhynchus tshawytscha
CAACAATGATGTTAGGATGAAACAGTCAGAGGTCACCAAGCGCAACATAGCTTCTGCGTGTAAATCAGCTAGAAAGATGTGTCGGCATCGAGTAATTGTCTCTGGCCCCCTCCCAGTTAGGGGGAGTGATGAGCTCTACAGCAGAGTCTCACAACTCAATCGCTGGTTGAAAACTGTTTTCTGCCCCTCCCAAAAGATAGAATTTGTAGATAATTGGCCCTCTTTCTGGGACTCACCCACAAACAGGACCAAGCTTGGCCTGCTGAGGAGTGACGGACTCCATCCTAGCTGGAGGGGTGCTCTCATCTTATCTACCAACATAGACAGGGCTCTAACTCCTCTAGCTCCACAATGAAATAGGGTGCAGGCCAGGCAGTAGGCTGTTAGCCAGCCTGCCAGCATAATGGAGTCTGCCACTAGCACAGTCAGTGTAGTCAGCTCAGCTATCCCCATTGAGACCGTGTCTGTGCCTCGACCTAGGTTGGGCAAAACTAAACATGGCGGTGTTCGCCATAGCAATCTCACTAGGATAAAGACCACCTCCATTCCTGTCATTATTGAAAGAGATCATGATACCTCACATCGCAAAATAGGGCTACTTAATGTTAGATCCCTTACTTCAAAGGCAATTATAGTCAATGAACTAATCACTGATCATAATCTTGATGTGATTGGCCTGACTGAAACATGGCTTAAGCCTGATGAATTTACTGTGTTAAATGAGGTCTCACCTCCTGGCTACACTAGTGACCATATCCCCCGTGCATCCCGCAAAGGCGGAGGTGTTGCTAACATTTACGAGAGCAAATTTCAATTTACCAAAAAAAAAGAAGACGTTTTCGTCTTTTGAGCTTCTAGTCATGAAATCTATGCAGCCTACTCAATCACTTTTTATAGCTACTGTTTACAGGCCTCCTGGGCCATATACAGCGTTCCTCATTGAGTTCCCTGAATTCCTATCGGACCTTGTAGTCATAGCAGATAATATTCTAATCTTTGGTGACTTTAATATTCACATGGAAAAGTCCACAGACCCACTCCAAAAGGCTTTCGGAGCCATCATCGACTCAGTGGGTTTTGTCCAACATGTCTCTGGACCTAATCACTGTCACAGTCATACGCTGGACCTAGTTTTTTCCCATGGAATAAATGTTGTGGATCTTAATGTTTTTCCTCATAATCCTGGACTATCAGACCACCATTTTATTACGTTTGCAATTGCAACAAATAATCTGCTCAGACCCCAACCAAAGAACATCAAAAGTCGTGCTATAAATTCACAGACAACACAAAGATTCCTTGATGTCCTTCCAGATTTCCTCTGTCTACCAAAGGACGCCAGAGGACAAAAATCAGTTAACCACCTAACTGAGGAACTGAATTTAACCTTGCGCAATACCCTAGATGCAGTTGCACTCCTAAAAACTAAAAACATTTCTCATAAGAAACTAGCTCCCTGGTACACAGAAAATACCTGAGCTCTGAAGCAAGCTTCCAGAAAATTGGAATGGAAATGGCGCCACACCAAACTGGAAGTCTTCCGAGTAGCTTGGAAAGACAGTACCGTGCAGTATCGAAGAACCCTCACTGCTGCTCGATCATCCTATTTTTCCAACTTAATTGAGGAGAATAAGAACAATCCAAAATTCCTTTTTGATACTGTCGCAAAGCTAACTAAAAAGCAACATTCCCCAAGAGAGGATGGCTTTCACTTCAGCAGTGATAAATTCATGAACTTCTTTGAGGAAAAGATCATGATTATTGGAAAGCAAATTACGGACTCCTCTTTAAATCTGCGTATTCCTTCAAAGCTCAGTTGTCCTGAGTCTGCACAACTCTGCCAGGACCTAGGATCAAGAGAGACGCTCAAATGTTTTAGTACTATATCTCTTGACACAATGATGAAAATAATCATGGCCTCTAAACCTTCAAGCTGCATACTGGACCCTATTCCAACTAAACTACTGAAAGAGCTGCTTCCTGTGCTTGGCCCTCCTATGTTGAACATAATAAACGGCTCTCTATCCACTGGATGTGTACCAAACTCACTAAAAGTGGCAGTAATAAAGCCTCTCTTGAAAAAGCCAAACCTTGACCCAGAAAATATAAAAAACTATCGGTCTATATCGAATCTTCCATTCCTCTCAAAATTTTTAGAAAAGGCTGTTGCGCAGCAACTCACTGCCTTCCTGAAGACAAACAATGAATACGAAATGCTTCAGTCTGGTTTTAGACCCCATCATAGCACCGAGACTGCACTTGTGAAGGTGGTAAATTACCTTTTAATGGCATCAGACCGAGGCTCTGCATCTGTCCTCGTGCTCCTAGACCTTAGTGCTGCTTTTGATACCATCGATCACCACATTCTTTCGGAGAGATTGGAAACCCAAATTGGTCTACACGGACAAGTTCTGGCCTGGTTTAGATCTTATCTGTCGGAAAGATATCAGTTTGTCTCTGTGAATGGTTTGTCCTCTGACAAATCAACTGTACATTTCGGTGTTCCTCAAGGTTCCGTTTTAGGACCACCATTGTTTTCACTATATATTTTACCTCATGGAGATGTCATTTGAAAACATAATGTTAACTTTCACTGCTATGCGGATGACACACAGCTGTACATTTCAATGAAACATGGTGAAGCCCCAAAACTGCCCTCGCTAGAAGCATGTGTTTCAGACATGAGGAAGTGGATGGCTGCAAACTTTCTACTTTTAAACTCAGACAAAACGGAAATGCTTGTTCTAGGTCCCAAGAAACAAAGAGATCTTCTGTTGAATCTGACAATTAATCTTAATGGTTGTACAGTCGTCTCAAATAAAACTGTGAAGGACCTCGGCGTTACTCTGGACCCTGATCTCTCTTTTGAAGAACATATCAAGACTGTTTCAAGGACAGCTTTTTTTCCATCTACGTAACATTGCAAAAATCAGAAACTTTCTGTCCAAAAATGATGCAGAAAAATGAATCCATGCTTTTGTCACTTCTAGGTTAGACTACTGCAATGCTCTACTTTCCGGCCTCCCGGATAAAGCACTAAATAAACTTCAGTTAGTGCTAAATACGGCTGCTAGAATCCTGACTAGAACCAAAAAAATTTATCATATTACTCCAGTGCTAGCCTCCCTACACTGGCTTCCTTTTATTTATTTATTTTATTTTACCTTTATTTAACCAGGCAAGTCAGTTAAGAACAAATTCTTATTTTCAATGACGGCCTAGGAACAGTGGGTTAACTGCCTGTTCAGGGGCAGAACGACAGATTTGTACCTTGTCAGCTCGGGGGTTTGAATTTGCAACCTTCCGGTTGCTAGTCCAACACTCTAACCACTAGGCTACCTTGCCACCCCAAAAAACTAGGTCCTTCCCGTCAAGGCAAGGGCTGAGGGCCTGTGATTATTATTATTTGACCAAGCTGGTCATTTATGAACATTTGAACATCTTGGCCATGTTCTGTTATAATCTCCACCCGGCACAGCCAGAAGAGGACTGGCCACCCCTCAGAGCCTGGTTCCTCTCTAGGTTTCTTCCTAGGTTTTGGCCTTTCTAGAGAGTTTTTCCTAGCCACCGTGCTTCTACACCTGCATTGCTTGCTGTTTGGGGTTTGAGGCTGGGTTTCTGAACAGCACTTTGAGATATCAGCTGATGGGCTATAAGAAGGGCTATATAAATACATTTGATTTGATTTGTAATGGGGTAAATGTTTCCCAGGGTAATGGGGTAAATGTTTCCCAGAGTACTGGCATAAATGTTTCTCAGGGTAATGGGCTAAGTAATTCCCATGGTAATGGGCTAAATGTTTCCCAGGGTAATGGGCTAAATGTTTCCCAGGGCAATGGGCTAAATGTTTCCCAGGGTAATGGGCTAAATGTTTCCCAGGGTAATGGGATAAATATTTCCCAGGTTAATGGGCTAAATGTTTCCCAGGTTAATGGGGTAACTGTTTCCCAGGGTAATGGGCTAAATGTTTCCCAGGGTAATGGGCTAAATGTTTCGCAGGGTAATGGGGTAAATGTTTCACAGGTTAATGGGGTAAATGTTTCCCATGATCATGGGCTAAATGTTTCCCAGGGTAACGGGGTAAATGTTTCCCAGGGTAACGGGGTAAATGTTTCTCAGGGTAACAGGGTAAATGGTTCCCATGGTAATGGGGTAAATATTTCCCATGGTAATGGGGTAAATGTTTCCGATGGTAATGGGGTAAATGTTTCCCAGGGTAATGGGGTAAATGTTTCCCAGGGTAATGGGATAAATGTTTCCCAGGTTAATGGGCTAAATGTTTCCCAGGGTAATGGGCTAAATGTTTCCCAGGGTAATGGGCTAAATGTTTCCCAGGGTAATGGGGTAAATGTTTCCCAGGGTAATGGGGTAAATGTTTCTCAGGGTAACAGGGTAAATGGTTCCCATGGTAATGGGGTAAATATTTCCCATGGTAATGGGCTAAATGTTTCCCAGGGTAATGGGCTAAATGTTTCCCAGGGTAATGGGCTAAATGTTTCCCAGGGTAATAGGCTAAATGTTTCCCAGGGTAATGGGGTAAATGTTTCCCAGGGTAATGGGGTAAATGTTTCTCAGGGTAACAGGGTAAATGGTTCCCATGGTAATGGGGTAAATATTTCCCATGGTAATGGGGTAAATGTTTCCCAGGGTAATGGGGTAAATGTTTCTCAGGATAATGGGCTAAATGTTTCCCAGGGTAATAGGGTAAATGTTTCCCAGGGTAATGGGGTAAATATTTCCCATGGTAATGGGGTAAATGTTTCCCAGGGTAATGGGGTAAATATTTCCCATGGTAATGGGGTAAATGTTTCTCAGGATAATGGGCTAAATATTTCCCAGGGTAATGGGGTAAATGTTTCCCAGGGTAATGGGGTAAATATTTCCCATGGTAATGGGGTAAATGTTTCCAAGGGTAATGGGGTAAAAGCATGTGGTCATACTACCTTTCTCACAGTGTTTCCCTCTGTATCCATGCTTGCACTCGCAGGTGTAGCCTCCATCCCTCTCATAGCACTGACCTCCGTTCAGACACGGAGACGAATCACAGACCGATCGAGGCTGTACTGGAAAACACACACACACACACACACACACACACACACACACACACACACACACACACACACACACACACACACACACACACACACACACACACACACACACACACACACCAGAGGAAGGTAAAAACCTCCTAACTTTAATGTGAGAGTGTGGGCACGCTTCAGTCATTAGAAACACCTTGAGGATCTGTCACTCCATGGCAGGCAAGGCTGAAACATTATCTCCACAATTAGTCAACTCCAGAATAAATCCTATTTCAATTTATCCTTCCCAAACAGTGAATGTGACTCTCACACACACGGCGAGCCACCCGCCTCGACACGAGAGACTGGCTTGGCATAGAGTTTGTTTATCACTATAGTAACCAGGCTCGGGTGTACAGAAACACTATAGTACAGAGTCAGAGGGCCCTGTTCCTTGGGACCACATGGTGGGAGAGAAGGAGGAGGAGGAGGAAGAGGAGGAGGAAGAGAGGAAGAAGAAGAGGAGGAGGAGGGAGGAGGAAGAGGAGGAAGATCAGGAGGAAGAGGAGGAGGATGAAGATCAGGAGGAAGAGGAGGAGGAGGATGAAGAGAAGGAGGATGAAGAGGGTGGGGAGGAAGATCAGGAGGAGGAGGAGGAAGAGAAGGAGGAGAAGGAGGAGGAAGATCAGGAGGAAGAGAAGGAGGAAGAAGATGAGGATGAGGAGGAGGAGGAGTAGGAAGAGAAGGAGGAGAAGGAGGAGGAAGATCAGGAGGAGGAGGAGGAGGAGGAGTAGGAAGAGAACGAGGAGAAGGAGGAGGAAGATCAGGAGGAAGAAGAGGAAGATGAGGAGGAGGAGGCGGAGTAGGAAGAGGAAGAGGAGGCGTAGGAGGAGGAAGAAGAGGAAGATGAGGAGGAGGAGGAAGAAGAGGAAGATGAAGAGGAGGAGGCAGAGTAGGTAGAGGAAGAGGAGGCGTAGGAGGAGGAAGAAGAGGAGTAGAAGGAAGCGAAGAGGAAGAGGAGGAGGAAGAGTAGAAGGAAGAGGAGGAGGAGGAAAAGAAGGAGGATGAAGAGTAGAAGGAAGAGGAGGAGGAGGAAGAGGAGGAGGTGAAGAAGAAGAAGACAGTAGGCTCTTACCATAGGGAGGATAGAAGTCCCTGTGATCTAGGTCTGCCACACCTGTCTGACAGGTACACAAGTAGGTTCCTCCGTACTCCAAACAGGGTCCTCCGTCAGGACACGGCCTGCTGTTGCTGCATGGGGTCTGGGTCACCTCTGAGGAGGACAGGAGGGTCAGAAAGAGAGAAACAGCATGATAAAACTGACAACAGTAAGTGAAGGACAGTCACTATTCAAGCCTAATCTGACACTCTGAAAAGCCATATTTACAGCCTACCTACTCTGGTACTGAGACTGGTACTGGTACTGAGACTGGTACTGTGTGACACTACCACATTGTAAGTAAGGTACATTCCACAACATGAGATTCAGTAGGAATGCTTCTGTCTGTTTCCAATTACAGTCTAGTGATTCATATATTATATATGATATGTATGTCTATGTACCAAACTGACAGTAGAGTCCAGTATATAATATGATATGTACCAAACTGACAGTAGAGTCCAGTATATAATATAATATGATACGTACCAAACTGACAGTAGAGTCCAGTATATAATATGATATGTACCAAACTGACAGTAGAGTCCAGTATATAATATGATATGATATGTACCAAACTGACAGTAGAGTCCAGTATATAATATGATATGTACCAAACTGACAGTAGAGTCCAGTATATAATATGATATGTACCAAACTGACAGTAGAGTCCAGTATATAATATGATATGATATGTACCAAACTGACAGAAGAGTCCTGTATATAATATGATTTGATATGTACCAAACTGACAGTAGAGTCCAGTATATAATATGATACGTACCAAACTGACAGTAGAGTCCAGTATATAATATGATATGATATGTACCAAACTGACAGTAGAGTCCTGTATATAATATGATATGTACCAAACTGACAGTAGAGTCCAGTATATAATATGATATGATACGTACCAAACTGACAGTAGAGTCCGGTATATAATATGATATGATACGTACCAAACTGACAGTAGAGTCCGGTATATAATATGTACCAAACTGACAGTAGAGTCCAGTATATAATATGATATGATATGTACCAAACTGACCGTAGAGTCCAGTATATAATATGATATGATATGTACCAAACTGACAGTAGAGTCCAGTATATAATATGATGATACGTACCAAACTGACAGTAGAGTCCAGTATATAATATGATACGTACCAAACTGATAGTAGAGTCCAGTATATAATATGATATGTACCAAACTGACAGTAGAGTCCAGTATATAATATGATATGATACGTACCAAACTGACCGTAGAGTCCAGTATATAATATGATATGTACCAAACTGACAGTAGAGTCCAGTATATAATATGATATGTACCAAACTGACAGTAGAGTCCAGTATATAATATGATATGATACGTACCAAACTGACCGTAGAGTCCAGTATATAATATGATACGTACCAAACTGACAGTGAAGTCCAGTGAAGCCTGAGGAGCAGTCACAGGTCCCATTCACTTCCACACAGATGCCACCATTCTGGCACAGACACTCCTCTGTGGATGACAGACACAGACAGAAGAGAAGAGGTCACAGACACGGACTCAAAAGAGACAGAACAGCTCATAGCATGTTGGGTCATTTGCGACAGAGATAGCCATCGATACGCTACATGTACAACCTCAGAGGTCTGTAACACGTTTAGAGCGGTAGCTTCAACAGTCCCAGAGAACATCAACAGTATCCCAGTCCCAGAGAACATCAACAGTATCCGAGTCCCAGAGAACATCAACAGTATCCCAGTCCCAGAGAACATCAACAGTATCCCAGTCATATTATATTATATAGTCAACAGTCAACAGTATCCCAGTCATATCATATTATATACAGAGAACATCAACACTACCCCAGTCCCAGAGAACATCAACAGTATCCCAGTCCCAGAGAACATCAACAGTATCCCAGTCCCAGAGAACATCAACAGTATCCCAGTCCCAGAGAACATCAGTATCCCAGTCCCAGAGAACATCCCAGTCATATTATATTAGAACAGTCAACAGTATCCCCATATCATATTATATACAGAGAACATCAACAGTATCCCAGTCCCAGAGAACATCAACAGTATCCCAGTCCCAGAGAACATCAACAGTATCCCAGTCATATCATATTATATACAGAGAACATCAACAGTATCCCAGTCCCAGAGAACATCAACAGTACCCCAGTCCCAGAGAACATCAACAGTATCCCAGTCCCAGAGAACATCAACAGTACCCCAGTCCCAGAGAACATCAACAGTACCCCAGTCCCAGAGAACATCAACAGTACCCCAGTCCCAGAGAACAGACCGTTCTCAACAGTATCCCAGTCCCAGAGAACATCAACAGTACCCCAGTAGCCCAGGAACCAGACATCAACAGTACCCCAGTCCCAGAGAACATCAACAGCTAGCTGTAGTCCCAGAGAACATCAACAGTACCCCAGTCCCAGAGAACATCAACAGTACCCCAGTTCCCAGAGAACATAAACAGTACCCCAGTCCCAGAGAACATCAACAGTATCCCAGTCCCAGAGAACATCAACAGTATCCCAGTCATATTATCCAGTCATATCATATTATATAGTCAACAGTCAACAGTATCCCAGTCATATCATATTATATACAGAGAACATCAACACTACCCCAGTCCCAGAGAACATCAACAGTATCCCAGTCCCAGAGAACATCAACAGTATCCCAGTCCCAGAGAACATCAACAGTATCCCAGTCCCAGAGAACATCAACAGTATCCCAGTCCCAGAGAACATCAACAGTATCCCAGTCCCAGAGAACATCAACAGTATCCCAGTCCCAGAGAACATCAACAGTATCCCAGTCATATTATATTATATAGTCAACAGTCAACAGTATCCCAGTCATATCATATTATATAGTCAACAGTCAACAGTATCCCAGTCCCAGAGAACATCAACAGTATCCCAGTCATATTATATTATATAGTCAACAGTTCACAGGAACCAGACCGTTCTCATAGCTAGCTGTAGTTCACAGGAACCAGACAACAGTATCCCAGTCATATCATATTATATACAGAGAACATCAACAGTATCCCAGTCCCAGAGAACATCAACAGTATCCCAGTCATATTATATTATATAGTCAACAGTCAACAGTATCCCAGTCATATCATATTATATACAGAGAACATCAACAGTATCCCAGTCCCAGAGAACATCAACAGTACCCCAGTCCCAGAGAACATCAACAGTACCCCAGTCCCAGAGAACATAAACAGTATCCCAGTCCCAGAGAACATCAACAGTACCCCAGTCCCAGAGAACATCAACAGTATCCCAGTCCCAGAGAACATCAACAGTACCCCAGTCCCAGAGAACATCAACAGTACCCCAGTCCCAGAGAACATCAACAGTACCCCAGTCCCAGAGAACATAAACAGTACCCCAGTCCCAGAGAACATCAACAGTACCCCAGTCCCAGAGAACATCAACAGTATCCCAGTCCCAGAGAACATCAACAGTATCCCAGTCATATCATATTATATAGTCAACAGTCAACAGTATCCCAGTCATATCATATTATATACAGAGAACATCAACAGTATCCCAGTCCCAGAGAACATCAACAGTATCCCAGTCCCAGAGAACATCAACAGTACCCCAGTCCCAGAGAACATCAACAGTATCCCAGTCATATCATATTATATAGTCAACAGTCAACAGTATCCCAGTCATATCATATTATATAGTCAACAGTCAACAGTATCCCAGTCCCAGAGAACATCAACAGTATCCCAGTCATATCATATTATATAGTCAACAGTCAACAGTATCCCAGTCATATCATATTATATAGTCAACAGTCAACAGTATCCCAGTCATATCATATTATATACAGAGAACATCAACAGTATCCCAGTCCCAGAGAACATCAACAGTATCCCAGTCCCAGAGAACATCAACAGTATCCCAGTCATATCATATTATATAGTCAACAGTCAACAGTATCCCAGTCATATCATATTATATAGTCAACAGTCAACAGTATCCCAGTCCCAGAGAACATCAACAGTATCCCAGTCCCAGAGAACATCAACAGTACCCCAGTCCCAGAGAACATCAACAGTATCCGAGTCCCAGAGAACATCAACAGTACCCCAGTCCCAGAGAACATCAACAGTACCCCAGTCCCAGAGAACATCAACAGTATCCCAGTCCCAGAGAACATCAACAGTATCCCAGTCCCAGAGAACATCAACAGTATCCCAGTCCCAGAGAACATCAACAGTATCCCAGTCCCAGAGAACATCAACAGTATCCCAGTCCCAGAGAACATCAACAGTATCCCAGTCCCAGAGAACATCAACAGTACCCCTTTACTGTAAATGACCCATTGATTAAAGGCCATTTTCCTTCCCTACATCTTTATCTCATAGCTAGCTGTAGTTCACAGGAACCAGACCGTTCTCATAGCTAGCTGTAGTTCAGAGGAACCAGACCGTTCTCATAGCTAGCTGTAGTTCACAGGAACCAGACCGTTCTCATAGCTAGCTGTAGTTCACAGGAACCAGACCGTTCTCATAGCTAGCGCTAGTTCACAGGAACCAGACCGTTCTCATAGCTAGCTGTAGTTCACAGGAACCAGACCGTTCTCATAGCTAGCTGTAGTTCACAGGAACCAGACCGTTCTCATAGCTAGCTGTAGTTCACAGGAACCAGACCGTTCTCATAGCTAGCGCTAGTTCACAGGAACCAGACCGTTCTCATAGCTAGCTGTAGTTCACAGGAACCAGACCGTTCTCATAGCTAGCTGTAGTTCACAGGAACCAGACCGTTCTCATAGCTAGCTGTAGTTCACAGGAACCAGACCGTTCTCATAGCTAGCGCTAGTTCACAGGAACCAGACCGTTCTCATAGCTAGCGCTAGTTCACAGGAACCAGACCGTTCTCATAGCTAGCGCTAGTTCACAGGAACCAGACCGTTCTCATAGCTAGCTGTAGTTCACAGGAACCAGACCGTTCTCATAGCTAGCTGTAGTTCACAGGAACCAGACCGTTCTAATAGCTAGCTGTAGTTCACAGGAACCAGACCGTTCTAATAGCTAGCTGTAGTTCACAGGAACCAGACCGTTCTCATAGCTAGCGCTAGTTCACAGGAACCAGACCGTTCTCATAGCTAGCGCTAGTTCACAGGAACCAGACCGTTCTCATAGCTAGCGCTAGTTCACAGGAACCAGACCGTTCTCATAGCTAGCGCTAGTTCACAGGAACCAGACCGTTCTCATAGCTAGCGCTAGTTCACAGGAACCAGACCGTTCTCATAGCTAGCTGTAGTTCACAGGAACCAGACCGTTCTCATAGCTAGCGCTAGTTCACAGGAACCAGACCGTTCTCATAGCTAGCGCTAGTTCACAGGAACCAGACCGTTCTCATAGCTAGCGCTAGTTCACAGGAACCAGACCGTTCTCATAGCTAGCGCTAGTTCACAGGAACCAGACCGTTCTCATAGCTAGCTGTAGTTCACAGGAACCAGACCGTTCTCATAGCTAGCTGTAGTTCACAGACCAGACCGTTCTCATAGCTAGCGCTAGTTCACAGGAACCAGACCGTTCTCATAGCTAGCGCTAGTTCACAGGAACCAGACCGTTCTCATAGCTAGCTGTAGTTCACAGGAACCAGACCGTTCTCATAGCTAGCTGCTAGTTCTCAGGAACCAGACCGTTCTCATAGCTGTAGTTCACAGGAACCAGACCGTTCTCATAGCTAGCGCTAGTTCACAGGAACCAGACCGTTCTCATAGCTAGCGCTAGTTCACAGGAACCAGACCGTTCTCATAGCTAGCGCTAGTTCACAGGAACCAGACCGTTCTCATAGCTAGCTGTAGTTCACAGGAACCAGACCGTTCTCATAGCTAGCGCTAGTTCACAGGAACCAGACCGTTCTCATAGCTAGCTGTAGTTCACAGGAACCAGACCGTTCTCATAGCTAGCTGTAGTTCACAGGAACCAGACCGTTCTCATAGCTAGCGCTAGTTCACAGGAACCAGACCGTTCTCATAGCTAGCGCTAGTTCACAGGAACCAGACCGTTCTCATAGCTAGCTGCTAGTTCAGACCGTTCTCAGGAACCAGACCGTTCTCATAGCTAGCGCTAGTTCACAGGAACCAGACCGTTCTCATAGCTAGCGCTAGTTCACAGGAACCAGACCGTTCTCATAGCTAGCTGCTAGTTCACAGGAACCAGACCGTTCTCATAGCTAGCGCTAGTTCACAGGAACCAGACCGTTCTCATAGCTAGCGCTAGTTCACAGGAACCAGACCGTTCTCAGACCGTAGTTCTCAGATAGTTCTCATAGCTAGCTAGTTCACAGACCAGACCGTTCTCATAGCTAGCTGTAGTTCACAGGAACCAGACCGTTCTCATAGCTAGCGCTAGTTCACAGGAACCAGACCGTTCTCATAGCTAGCGCTAGTTCACAGGAACCAGACCGTTCTCATAGCTAGCGCTAGTTCACAGGAACCAGACCGTTCTCATAGCTAGCTGTAGTTCACAGGAACCAGACCGTTCTCATAGCTAGCTGTAGTTCACAGGAACCAGACCGTTCTCATAGCTAGCGCTAGTTCACAGGAACCAGACCGTTCTCATAGCTAGCGCTAGTTCACAGGAACCAGACCGTTCTCATAGCTAGCGCTAGTTCACAGGAACCAGACCGTTCTCATAGCTAGCGCTAGTTCACCAGACCGTTCTCAGGAACCAGACCGTTCTCATAGCTAGCTGTAGTTCACAGGAACCAGACCGTTCTCATAGCTAGCTGCTAGTTCACAGGAACCAGACCGTTCTCATATAGCAGGAACCAGCTGTAGTTCACAGGAACCAGACCGTTCTCATAGCTAGCGCTAGTTCACAGGAACCAGACCGTTCTCATAGCTAGCGCTAGTTCACAGGAACCAGACTGTTCTCATAGCTAGCGCTAGTTCACAGGAACCAGACCGTTCTCATAGCTAGCTGCTAGTTCACAGGAACCAGACCGTTCTCATAGCTAGCGCTAGTTCACAGGAACCAGACCGTTCTCATAGCTAGCTGTAGTTCACAGGAACCAGACCGTTCTCATAGCTAGCGCTAGTTCACAGGAACCAGACCGTTCTCATAGCTAGCTGTAGTTCACAGGAACCAGACCGTTCTCATAGCTAGCGCTAGTTCACAGGAACCAGACCGTTCTCATAGCTAGCGCTAGTTCACAGGAACCAGACCGTTCTCATAGCTAGCGCTAGTTCACAGGAACCAGACCGTTCTCATAGCTAGCTGTAGTTCAGAGGAACCAGACCGTTCCTGCTAAATAAAGGAGGTAGCTGTATCAATGCTAAATAAAGGAAGTGGCTGTATCAATGCTAAATAAAGGAAGTGGCTGTATTAATGCTAAATAAAGGAAGTAGCTGTATCAATGCTAAATTTAGGAAGTAGCTGTATCAATGCTAAATAAAGGAAGTGGCTGTATCAATGCTAAATAAAGGAAGTGGCTGTATCAATGCTAAATAAAGGAAGTAGCTGTATCAATGCTAAATAAAGGAAGTGGCTGTATTAATGCTAAATAAAGGAAGCTAGCTGTATCAATGCTAAATTTAGGAAGTAGCTGTATCAATGCAAAATTTAGGAAGTAGCTGTATCAATGCTAAATAAAGGAAGTAGCTGTATCAATGCTAAATAAAGGAAGTAGCTGTATCAATGCTAAATAAAGGAAGTAGCTGTATCAATGCTAAATAAAGGAGGTAGCTGTATCAATGCTAAATAAAGGAAGTGGCTGTATCAATGCTAAATAAAGGAAGTGGCTGTATTAATGCTAAATAAAGGAAGTAGCTGTATCAATGCTAAATTTAGGAAGTAGCTGTATCAATGCAAAATTTAGGAAGTAGCTGTATCAATGCTAAATAAAGGAAGTAGCTGTATCAATGCTAAATAAAGGAAGTAGCTGTATCAATGCTAAATAAAGGAAGTAGCTGTATCAATGCTAAATAAAGGAAGTAGCTGTATCAATGCTAAATAAAGGAAGTAGCTGTATCAATGCTAAATAAAGGAAGTAGCTGTATCAATGGTAAATAAAGTAAGTAGCTGTATCAATGCTAAATAAAGGAAGTAGCAGTATCAATGCTAAATAAAGGAAGTAGCTGTATCAATGCTAAAGAGAGGAATATTTAAATGTTTCTCTCCTCTCTCTGCCTCCGAATTGCAGCAGTGAAGAACAGGAAGTGGATGTATCACTGCTAAACCACTTCCCTTTGAAGTCGCGGAGGAAGGACGACGGATGGGTATTCTTTTTCTCATGATCTGGAACATGTTTTGTGGCTTGTGTCCCGAATATCAGCCTATTCCCTATGTAGTGTACTGTATGCGACCGGAGCCCTATGGGCCCTGGTCAATAGTCATGCACTATATAGGGAATAGGGTGCCATTTGGCACTCAAGAATTATCAAAATGAAGCTATGCCCCCTGGGGCAAATGAATGGACTGTTAATTAGCTGGAGAGGTTTTCATTGGCCGTGTGTTTTCTCTTTGATCTAGGAGGACCGATTAGGAGGCTCTCCGTACATCCTGTGTAATGTTACCTTCTCTCTCTCCTTCTCTCTCTCTCTTTCCCTGTCCTTCTCTCTTCTGCTACTTTCTCTCTCTCGAGGATCCTGCTCCTTTTTCCACAGGGCCTTCCAAGTGAGCCAGGCAGGAAAGTATTTGTGAGATTTAGGAAAGTCTATATAAGCCTTGATAGTTACTTCAGCTCAAGGGTTGAGGAGTAGCATGAATTTGCAATGGCTCACATACTATTAAAGAGCTTTTGGAGCTGAGAAATAAATCTGTGTTGATCGTGGCTACAGGACTTCAGCCTCGGTGGGGGAAACCAAAGTCTCGCGGGAGAACCTACCCACCGGTTTTGAAAACACATTGTCCATTTCCTAACACACACATAGTCCGCATCCCAAATGATACCAAATTCCCTATTTAGTGCACTACTTTTGAACAGGGCCTATAGGAATAGGGTGCCATTTAGGATCGATGTCACAGTATGATATTTCCCTCTAAGGAGGTGAAATAGTACTAGAGGTAGCAGTACAATAACACAGGATGTGTCATGTGGTTTATGCAGCAAGCAGCTGTTCCGTAGAGGAGACAGCAGGACCATAGAGGAGACAGCAGGACCCGTAGAGGAGACAGCAGGACCCGTAGAGTAGACAGCAGGACCCATAGAGGAGACAGCAGGACCGTAGAGAGACAGCAGACAGCAGGACCATAGAGGAGGACCACAGGACCATAGAGGAGACAGCAGGACCATAGAGTAGACAGCAGGACCATAGAGGAGACACAGGACCATAGAGGAGACCAGGATAGAGACAGAGACAGCAGGACCCATAGAGGAGACAGAGGACCCATAGAGACAGTAGGACCATAGAGGAGACAGCAGGACCATAGAGGAGACAGCAGAACCATAAAGTAGACAGCAGGACCATAGAGGAGACAGCAGGACCATAGAGTAGACAGCAGGACCCATAGAGGAGACATCAGGACCCATAGAGGAGACAGCAGGAGTAGAGGAGACAGCAGGACCATAGAGGAGACAGCAGGACCATAGAGGAGACAGCAGGACCATAGAGAGACAGCAGGACCATAGAGGAGACAGCAGGACCATAGAGGAGACAGCAGGACCAGACAGCAGACCCATAGACAGCAGGACCATAGAGGAGACAGCAGGACCATAGAGACAGCAGGACAGCAGGACCATAGAGGAGACAGCAGGACCATAGAGGAGACAGCAGGACCATAGAGGAGACAGCAGGACCCATAGAGTAGACAGCAGGACCCATAGAGGAGACAGAGGACCAGCAGAACCATAGAGGAGACAGCAGGACCATAGAGGAGACAGCAGAACCGTAGAGGAGACAGCAGGACCGTAGAGTAGACAACAGGACACCCATAGAGTATACAGCAGGACCATAGAGGAGACAGCAGGGCATAGAGGAGGCAGCAGGACCCATATAGTATACAGCAGGACCCATAGAGTAGACAGCAGGACCATAGAGTAGGCAGCAGGACCATAGAGTAGACAGCAGGACCATAGAGAGACAGCAGAGTAGACAGCAGGACCATAGAGTAGACAGCAGGACCATAGAGGAGACAGCAGGACCCGACCATAGAGGAGACCATAGAGGAGACAGCAGGACCATAGAGACAGTAGGACCATAGAGGAGACAGCAGGACCATAGAGAAGACAGCAGGACCCGTAGAGGAGACAGCAGAACCATAGAGGAGACAGCAGAACCGTAGAGGAGACAGCAGGACCATAGAGTAGACAGCAGGACCATAGAGGAGACAGCAGGACCCGTAGAGTGGCGTGGACCTCATCCAGAGGAGTACGTGGAACAGTCAGCAAATTCATCCCAAATAGCACCCTATTCCCTATTCAGTGCACTACTTTTGACCAGCAGTAATAGGAACTAGTGACTAGGGTGCCATTTGGGATGTAGTTAGAGTCCCCATGGTCAAAAGCAATGCACTATGTAGGGAATAGGGTGCTATTCGGGAGGCAGAGTGTCAGAGTTTCCTGGTCAAAAGTAGTGCCTGTATAGGGAATAGTTTGGCGGTTCTCTGCGCTACTCTGCTGCCCTGCTGCAAGGCATATTACACCACCCTTGTCTGATGAAACTACCTGAATAAATACCAACCCTCAGCTTCAGCCCAGGCAGAGGCCCCTTGTCCTTTCAAGTCTAGACAAAGCGGCACTTCCCCTTGTAAGTAAACTAATTTTTTTTAAACGGGCCATAAAGCAATTGTTCCCCAGGATCGCCTGTTGTTCCCCAGGATCGCCTGTTGTTCCCCAGGATCGCCTGTTGTTCCCCAGGATCCCGTAGTAAACTGGGAGTTACAGATGAACAGCAGAACAGACTAGAGATTTTTCTTTTTCCTTCTTCCAGGTACTGAGGCACATTCCGGGATCAAACCCACAGGAATTCGGTGTATGTGACAAATAGAGTTTGATTTGATTTGAATACCACGTGGCTGCTATGAAAGTGAACTGTGTTTACGCGTGATCAGGGGTGTATTCATTCCACCGATTCTGTTGAAAAACTGTTCTTAAAACGGAAGCAAACGGAATAAAACAGGGATAAACATACCTGAATTTGTCCAATAGAAAATCTCGTTTGCAACTGTTGGACTAATGATTACACCCCCTAGACCAGACAGATGCAGGCCAGAGTGTTCAAGGCAGTATTGAATGTGTCACAGTCTGTCACCTCAAATCTTTCTCTCGACCTGTGTGCACCTATGTTGTAAACTTTCATTCATAGACTAGGTTGTAGTAACCACATGAAGGGTACAGGGAACAGTCTAGTATCATGTAGTAGCCTAAACTTATCGATGTTACATTGAACTGGGTGAATGGAATATGAATGACAGTCATCCAATATGCTGTAACCGAAATAAGGCCATGCTCATGAATAAATTTAAATAAACCTTCCTCCCTCATCTTAAACGTCACTGGCCGCCACTGATATACCTGCTGTCTAACTGTCTTCAACTAGACTCTACTAGAATCGGCTCTGACCTGTACCTGCTGTCTAAATGTCTTCAACTAGACTCTACTAGAATCGGCTCTGACCTGTACCTGCTGTCTAACTGTCTCCAACTTGACTCTACTAGAATTGGCTCTGACCTGTACCTGTTGTCTAAATGTCTTCAACTAGACTCTACTAGAAAAGGCTCTGACCTGTACCTGCTGTCTAACTGTCTCCAACTTGACTATACTAGAATCGGCTCTGACCTGTACCTGCTGTCTAAATGTCTTCAACTAGACTCTACTAGAATCGGCTCTGACCTGTACCTGCTGTCTAAATGTCTTCAACTAGACTCTACTAGAAAAGGCTCTGACCTATACCTGCTGTCTAACTGTCTCCAACTAGACTCTACTAGAATTGGCTCTGACCTGTACCTGCTGTCTAACTGTCTACAACTAGACTCTACTAGAATCGGCTCTGACCTGTACCTGCTGTCTAACTGTCTCCATCTAGACTCTACTAGAATCGGCTCTGACCTGTACCTGCTGTCTAAATGTCTTCAACTAGACTCTACTAGAATCGGCTCTGACCTGTACCTGCTGTCTAAATGTCTTCAACTAGACTCTACTAGAAAAGGCTCTGACCTGTACCTGCTGTCTAACTGTCTCCAACTAGACTCTACTAGAATCGGCTCTGACCTGTACCTGCTCTAATCTAGACTCTACTAGAAAAGGCTCTGACCTGTACCTGCTGTCTAACTGTCTCCATCTAGACTCTACTAGAAAAGGCTCTGACCTGTACCTGCTGTCTAACTGTCTCCATCTAGACTCTACTAGAAAAGGCTCTGACCTGTACCTGCTGTCTAACTGTCTCCATCTAGACTCTACTAGAAAAGGCTCTGACCTGTACCTGCTGTCTAACTGTCTCCATCTAGACTCTACTAGAAAAGGCTCTGACCTGTACCTGCTGTCTAACTGTCTCCAACTAGAGCAGGGTCTGTCCCAGTCACTACTTTACCTTCACAGTTGTCACCATAGAATCCTTGGGTACATGTGCAGTTGTAACTCCCAGAGCCGGTGTGTTCACAGATCTGGTGTTTGTCACAGCCCTCCCCCTCACAGGACACTGCCAGACAGACAAGAAGGACCAGGATAGAAGCTTAGGATGAGGCTGGACATCTACTTTAGTTTATACCATATCTTGGCCTAAGGCAACACAGTGTATGATGCCAAAACACCATAGAGAACAGGAAAGTACAGTACTTTGAAACAAGTGTTTGGAATAAAAATGTGTAATTTTTATTTTTTTTAAAAGCTTAGGAAATGATTAGCTCAGAGAAAGACGTTTATCACAGACAAGGTGCTCTTTTTCTATTGGACAGAGAGAGTTGGTTCTGTCCAATAGGACTCCGAGCCGATTCCATATTTCTGTCTGGCAAAATCATAGACGGTCTGATGACCTACATTCAAATGACCTCCAAAGCGAAAAACCCACCTGTTCGATTTTCAGTTTGAGGAGTAGATGATGAATTCACACGGACCACCGCCAACTCTACGAAAGAAAATATGATAGGTTGAGGCTTTCAAGCTAATCGTAAGAATTATTCAGACAGTTACAAGGACAGTGTGCCGGCATACTACGGCACAGCAATATAACACAAAGGGAGCTCTTTCTTTCTCTCTGTTTAGTGTTGTTGCTCTTGGTAGAGAAGCCCATCGCCAAGGTCTCAGCTCTCAGCCATTAGCTAACCACACCGACGCTGAGGCTCTGAAAACAGGAGACGCCGCAAAACCTTTCAACAAACCACCAGGTCACTCTAACAAGGAGCTCCTAGCCACTCTCGGGATACTCCCAAACGGCACCCTGTTGCCTATACGGTACACTACGTCCTACTGGCCCCCTGGTCAAAAGTAGTGCACTATATAAAAGGAAAAGAGTTGCATTTGGGATGTGACCTCACCCGTCTCATCCTCCCAGAGAGAGAGAGAGAGAGAGAGAGAGAGGTTAGTCAGGTTTCGTTTAATACCTGCTGTCCCAATTGGAAACATGTTCTATTGCAGGAAGTCAAAACAGAGAGCAGGAAGTAGGGCTCACCGGCCGCCTATGGTAACATTTTATATCATGAACCGTTGTTCCAGACGTGTAAGTAAATATGCATCCCAAATGACCCCCTATTCCCAAATGCCCCCCTATTCCCAAATGACCCCCTATTCTCAAATGGCCCCTCGATTCCCAAATGGCCCACTATTGACCAGGACCCATGTTGTGTGTCTTCTCTCCATAAACTGGCAGAATAAAAGTCAGTGAATCCCAAATGGCACCCTATTCCCTAAAGGGGACTTAAGTAAGCCTTGTCGGAACCAGAACGGCCCGTAGGGCAGGAGTCTGTCTCCTGACTCTGTAGTGATGGTTCAGCTTGATGAGACCGGCCCGTAGGGCAGGAGTCTGTCTCCTGACTCTGTAGTGATGGTTCAGCTTGATGAGACCGGCCCGTAGGGCAGGAGTCTGTCTCCTGACTCTGTAGTGATGGTTCAGCTTGATGAGACGTAGGGCAGGAGTCTGTCCCCTCCCGTAGGGCAGGAGTCTGTCTCCTGACTCTGTAGTGATGGTTCAGCTTGATGAGACCGGCTGTAGTGATGGTTCAGCTTGATGAGGCCAGCCCGTAGGGCAGGAGTCTGTCTCCTCTGTAGTGATGGTTCAGCTTGATGAGACCTTGATGAGCCCGTAGGGCAGGAGTCTGTCTCCTGACTCTGTAGTGATGGTTCAGCTTGATGAGACCGGCCCGTAGGGCAGGAGTCTGTCTGTCTCCTGACTCTGTAGTGATGGTTCAGCTTGATGAGACCGGCCCGTAGGGCAGGAGTCTGTCTCCTGACTCTGTAGTGATGGTTCAGCTTGATGAGACCGGCCCGTAGGGCAGGAGTCTGTCTCCTGACTCTGTAGTGATGGTTCAGCTTGATGAGACCGGCCCGTAGGGCAGGAGTCTGTCTCCTGACTCTGTAGTGATGGTTCAGCTTGATGAGACCGGCCCGTAGGGCAGGAGTCTGTCTCCTGACTCTGTAGTGATGGTTCAGCTTGATGAGACCGGCCCGTAGGGCAGGAGTCTGTCTCCTGACTCTGTAGTGATGGTTCAGCTTGATGAGACCTGTAGTGATGGCCCGTGAGGGCAGGAGTCTGTCTCCTCTGTCTGTAGTGATGGTTCAGCTTGATGAGACCGGCCCGTAGGGCAGGAGTCTGTCTCCTGACTCAGTAGTGATGGTTCAGCTTGATGAGACCGGCCCGTAGGGCAGGAGTCTGTCTCCTGACTCTGTAACGTGAGGCAGCTTGATGAGACCGGCCCGTAGGGCAGGAGTCTGTCTCCTGACTCTGTAGTGATGGTTCAGCTTGATGAGACCGGCCCGTAGGGCAGGAGTCTGTCTCCTGACTCTGTAGTGATGGTTCAGCTTGATGAGACCGGCCCGTAGGGCAGGAGTCTGTCTCCTGACTCTGTAGTGATGGTTCAGCTTGATGAGACCGGCCCGTAGGGCAGGAGTCTGTCTCCTGACTCTGTAGTGATGGTTCAGCTTTGAGATGAGACCTGCCCTTGATGAGAGGGCAGGAGTCTGTCTCCTGACTCTGTAGTGATGGTTCAGCTTGATGAGACCGGCCCTGTAGTGATGGGCAGGAGTCTGTCTCCTGACTCTGTAGTGATGGTTCAGCTTGATGAGACCGGCCCGTAGGGCAGGAGTCTGTCTCCTGACTCTGTAGTGATGGTTCAGCTTGATGAGACCGGCCCGTAGGGCAGGAGTCTGTCTCCTGACTCTGTAGTGATGGTTCAGCTTGATGAGACCGGCCCGTAGGGCAGGAGTCTGTCTCCTGACTCTGTAGTGATGGTTCAGCTTGATGAGACCGGCCCGTAGGGCAGGAGTCTGTCTCCTGACTCTGTAACGTGAGGCAGCTTGATGTACAAGTACCACCTCTGTGGTCCCTGGTCAAAAGTAGTGCACTATATAAGGAATAGTATGCCATTTGGGACGAAGGTGTCAGTTGAATAGTACTCCCTCCAATGAAGGGGAGGTTTTTATCAGTAGCTCACCTGTCTCACAGTGTGTCCCGGTGAAGGCAGCAGGACAGGCGCAGGTATAACCATTCACCTGGTCTCTACAGTCCCCTCCATTCAGACACGGCTGGGAAACACACTGATCTATGTCTGGGACCACAAACGACAACACAAATCAATGTTATTTAAAGCTAGTCGTCATCTATGTGGGAAACTGAGGATTTGGAAAATGGTACTAATGAACTAGCCTAGAGCCAAACCTGAACGGTTCTCTCTCAATACACACACACAGACACACACACACCCGCCCATGTGGGGCGGCAGGGTAGCCTAGTGGTTAGAGCATTGGACTAGTAACTGAGGTACTAATGAACTAGCCTAGAGCCAAACCTGAATGGTTCTCTCTCAATAGGGCAGCTTCCCATTTGGAATCCTACAGTGCCTTGCGAAAGTATTCGGCCCCCTTGAACTTTGCGACCTTTTGCCACATTTCAGGCTTCAAACATAAAGATATAAAACACAGTTTTATCACAGTGCAGGTGCATTTATACGGAGACTTGATTACACACAGGTGGATTGTATTTATCATCATTAGTCATTTAGGTCAACATTGGATCATTCAGAGATCCTCACTGAACTTCTGGAGAGAGTTTGCTGCACTGAAAGTAAAGGGGCTGAATAATTTTGCACGCCCAATTTTTCAGTTTTTGATTTGTTAAAAAAGTTTGAAATATCCAATAAATGTTGTTCCACTTCATGATTGTGTCCCACTTGTTGTTGATTCTTCACAAAAAAATACAGTTTTATATCTTTATGTTTGAAGCCTGAAATGTGGCAAAAGGTCGCTAAGTTCAAGGGGGCCGAATACTTTCGCAAGGCACTGTATGTAGGGCCCTGGTCCAAGTGCACTATGTAGGGCCCTGGTTAAAGTGCACTATGTAGGGCCCTGGTCCAAGTGCATTATGTAGGGCCCTGGTTAAAGTGCACTATATAGGGCCCTGGTTAAAGTGCACTATGTAGGGCCCTGGTTAAAGTGCACTATGTAGGGCCCTGGTTAAAGTGCACTATGTAGGGCCCTGGTTAAAGTGCACTATGTAGGGCCCTGGTTAAAGTGCACTATGTAGGGCCCTGGTTAAAGTGCACTATGAAGGGCCCTGGTTAAAGTGTACTATGAAGGGCCCTGGTTAAAGTGCACTATGTAGGGCCCTGGTCCAAGTGCACTAGGTAGCCCCCTCGGCTATCTCACCTGTCTCACACAGAGACTGGGTAGCCCCCTCGGCTATCTCACCTGTCTCACACAGAGACTGGGTAGCCCCCTCGGCTATATCACCTGTCTCACACAGAGGCTGGGTAGCCCCCTCGGCTATCTCACCTGTCTCAACCAGAGACTGGGTAGCCCCCTCGGCTATCTCACCTGTCTCACACAGAGACTGGGTAGCCCCCTCGGCTATCTCACCTGTCTCACACAGAGACTGGGTAGCCCCCTCGGCTATCTCACCTGTCTCACACAGAGGTTGGGTAGCCCCCTCGGCTATATCACCTGTCTCACACAGAGACTGGATAGCCCCCTCGTCCATCTCACCTGTCTCACACAGAGACTTGGTAGCCCCCTCGGCTATTTCACCTGTCTCACACAGAGACTTGGTAGCCCCCTCGTCTATCTCACCTGTCTCACACAGAGACTTGGTAGCCCCCTCGGCTAACTCACAAAGAGCCCCACACACACAGGTGAAGTTGTCAACACCTTGTACACACAGCATTGAGGCAGGCTCCGTCTTTGCACACACACGCACGCACACACACACGGAAACACACATACACACAGAGAGAGATAGACACATATATGGGATATTTACTCAGCTGATTAATATATCCGCCACACCGCTCCCCTCACCCTGAAAATATGTGCTGCTGGCTGTGAAAGATATTAGAGGAGGTTTGATACGTCTCCACAGTCTGGACTGTGGGAACAGGAACGGCAGCAAGCAGGGAGAGGAGGGGGACAGGGAGAGGAGAGGGGGACAGGGTAGGACAGAGAGGGGGAACAGGGAGAGGAGAGAGGGGGACAGAGAGAGGAGAGGGGGACATGGTAGGACAGAGAGGGGGAACAGGGAGAGGAGAGGGGGACAGAGAGAGGAGAGGGGGACATGATAGGACAAGGAGGGGTACAGGGAGAGGAGAGGGGGACAGGGTAGGAAAGAGAGGGGAAAAGGGAGAGGAGAGGGGGACAGGGTAGGAAAGAGAAGGGAAAAGGGAGAGGAGAGGGGGACAGGGTAGGACAGAGAGGGGACAGGGAGAGGAGAGGGGGACAGGGAAGGACAGAGAGGGGACAGGGAGAGGCGTCAAACCACGCAAGTCCCAGAGAGGTGGGACATAGCGACGTCTGGTAAGTAAGAGGGGAGAAGAGAGGGGGAACAGAGACGAGAGGGGGAACAGAGATGAGAGACGAGAGGGGGAACAGAGATGAGAGAAGGAGAAAAGAGAGGAGAGGAGAGAGAGAGATAGAGAGAGGAGAGAGACAGACAGAGAGAAGAGGGAGAACAGAGAGGAGAGAGAGACAGACAGAGAGCAGAGGGAGAACAGAGAGGAGAGGAGAGAGACAGAGAGGAGAGAGAGACAGAGAGGAGAGGAGAAAGGGAGAACAGAGAGGAGAGGGAGAACAGAGAGGAGAGGAGAGAGACTGACAGAGAGGAGAGGGATGACAGAGAGGAGAGGAGAGACAGAGAGGAGAGAGATGGAGAGGAGAGAGAGAGACAGAGAGGAGAGGAGAAAGGGAGAACAGAGAGGAGAGAGACAGACAGAGAGGAGAGGGATGACAGAGAGGAGAGGAGAGAGACAGGGAGGAGAGGAGAGAGAGACAGACAGAGAGGAGAGGGATGACAGAGAGGAGAGGAGAGAGACAGAGAGGAGAGGAGAGAGAGACAGACAGAGAGGAGAGGAGAAAGGGAGAACAGAGAGGAGAGGAGAGAGAGAGAGACAGAGAGGAGAGGAGAAAGGGAGAACAGAGAGGAGAGAGACAGACAGAGAGGAGAGGGATGACAGAGAGGAGAGGAGAGAGACAGAGAGGAGAGGAGAGAGACAGGGAGGAGAGGAGAGAGAGACAGACAGAGAGGAGAGGGATGACAGAGAGGAGAGGAGAGAGAGAGAGGAGAGGAGAGAGACAGGGAGGAGAGGAGAGAGAGACAGACAGAGAGGAGAGGACAAAGGGAGAACAGAGAGGAACAAGGTTGTGGGACAGATGATTGTGTGATTGGGGTAAAGGTAGAGTAAAGAGAGAGGGAGGGAGAGAGGGTACTGTACCTGTTTGGCAGACTGTCCCTGTAAACCCAGGTGGACACTGGCAGATGAAGCCGTTAACCTGGTCTGAGCAGGTACCTCCGTTCTGACATGGATATGAGCACTCCTCTACATCTACACACACACACACACACACACACACACACACACACACACACACACACACACACACACACACACACACACACACACACACACACACACAGAGAGAGACAGAGACACATGAGGATGAATAGGGTGACTGCAGTATCAACACATACAGGACTGAATAAACCCAGGCTGATTTAGTAGAAGGTGATGAATTGTCCAAGAGGAGTGTTACTAGGAGACCTGGCAGGAGGAGGAGAGAGACCTGGCAGGAGGAGGAGAGAGACCTGGCAGGAGGAGGAGAGAGACCTGGCAGGAGGAGGAGAGAGACCTGGCAGGAGGAGTGTTACAGAGAGACCTGGCAGGAGGAGCAGAGAGACCTGGCAGGAGGAGCAGAGAGACCTGGCAGGAGGAGCAGAGAGACCTGGCAGGAGGAGTGTTACAGAGAGACCTGGCAGGAGGAGTGTTACAGAGAGACCTGGCAGGAGGAGTGTTACAGAGAGACCTGGCAGGAGGAGTGTTACAGAGAGACCTGGCAGGAGGAATGTTACGGAGAGACCTGGCAGGAGGAGTGTTACGGAGAGACCTGGCAGGAGGAGTGTTACAGAGAGACCTGGCAGGAGGAGCAGAGAGACCTGGCAGGAGGAACAGAAAGACCTGGCAGGAGGAGCAGAGAGACCTGGCAGGAGGAGTGTTACAGAGAGACCTGGCAGGAGGAGTGTTACAGAGAGACCTGGCAGGAGGAGTGTTACGGAGAGACCTGGCAGGAGGAGCAGAGAGACCTGGCAGGAGGAGCAGAGAGACCTGGCAGGAGGAGTGTTACAGAGAGACCTGGCAGGAGGAGTGTTACAGAGAGACCTGGCAGGAGGAGTGTTACAGAGAGACCTGGCAGGAGGAGCAGAGAGACCTGGCAGGAGGAGCAGAGAGACCTGGCAGGAGGAGCAGAGAGACCTGACAGGAGGAGCAGAGAGACCTGGCAGGAGGAGCAGAGAGACCTGACAGGAGGAGCAGAGAGACCTGGCAGGAGGAGCAGAGAGACCTGGCAGGAGGAGCAGAGAGACCTGGCAGGAGCAGAGAGACCTGGCAGGAGGAGCAGAGAGACCTGGCAGGAGGAGCAGAGAGACCTGGCAGGAGGAGCAGAGAGACCTGGCAGGAGGAGCAGAGAGACCTGGCAGGAGGAGCAGAGAGACCTGGCAGGAGGAGCAGAGAGACCTGGCAGGAGGAGCAGAGATCCCTGGCAGGAGGAGCAGAGAGACCTGGCAGGAGGAGCAGAGAGACCTGGCAGGAGGAGCAGAGAGACCTGGCAGGAGGAGCAGAGAGACCTGGCAGGAGGAGCAGAGAGACCTGGCAGGAGGAGCAGAGAGACCTGGCAGGAGGAGCAGAGAGACCTGGCAGGAGGAGCAGAGAGACCTGACAGGAGGAGCAGAGAGACCTGGCAGGAGGAGCAGAGAGACCTGACAGGAGGAGCAGAGAGACCTGACAGGAGGAGCAGAGAGACCTGACAGGAGGAGCAGAGAGACCTGACAGGAGGAGCAGAGAGACCTGGCAGGAGGAGCAGAGAGACCTGGCAGGAGGAGCAGAGAGACCTGGCAGGAGGAGCAGAGAGACCTGACAGGAGGAGCAGAGAGACCTGGCAGGAGGAGCAGAGAGACCTGGCAGGAGGAGCAGAGAGACCTGGCAGGAGGAGCAGAGAGACCTGGCAGGAGGAGCAGAGAGACCTGGCAGGAGGAGCAGAGAGACCTGGCAGGAGGAGCAGAGAGACCTGGCAGGAGGAGCAGAGAGACCTGGCAGGAGGAGCAGAGAGACCTGGCAGGAGGAGCAGAGAGACCTGGCAGGAGGGCAGAGAGACCTGGCAGGAGCAGAGAGATCCCTGGCAGGAGGAGCAGAGAGACCTGGCAGGAGGAGCAGAGAGACCTGGCAGGAGGAGCAGAGAGACCTGGCAGGAGGAGCAGAGAGACCTGGCAGGAGGAGCAGAGAGACCTGGCAGGAGGAGCAGAGAGACCTGGCAGGAGGAGCAGAGAGACCTGGCAGGAGGAGCAGAGAGACCTGACAGGAGGAGCAGAGAGACCTGACAGGAGGAGCAGAGAGACCTGGCAGGAGGAGCAGAGAGACCTGGCAGGAGGAGCAGAGAGACCTGACAGGAGGAGCAGAGAGACCTGGCAGGAGGAGCAGAGAGACCTGACAGGAGGAGCAGAGAGACCTGACAGGAGGAGCAGAGAGACCTGACAGGAGGAGCAGAGAGACCTGACAGGAGGAGCAGAGAGACCTGGCAGGAGGAGCAGAGAGACCTGGCAGGAGGAGCAGAGAGACCTGGCAGGAGGAGCAGAGAGACCTGACAGGAGGAGCAGAGAGACCTGGCAGGAGGAGCAGAGAGACCTGGCAG
>NC_056434.1:4451555-4521555 GCF_018296145.1 Oncorhynchus tshawytscha
GTTAGTGAGGAGGAGAGACAGAGAACAGCTAGCTAGTGAGGAGGAGACAGAGAACAGCTAGTTAGTGAGGAGGAGAGAGAGAGAACAGCTAGTTAGTGAGGAGGAGAGAGAGAACAGCTAGTTAGTGAGGAGGAGAGAGAGAGAACAGCTAGTTAGTGAGGAGGAGAGAGAGAGAACAGCTAGTTAGTGAGGAGGAGAGAGAGAGAACAGCTAGTTCGTGAGGAGGAGAGAGAGAGAACAGCTAGTTAGTGAGGAGGAGAGAGAGAACAGCTAGTTAGTGAGGAGGAGAGAGAGAGAACAGCTAGTTAGTGAGGAGGAGAGAGAGAGAACAGCTAGCTGGTGAGGAGGAGAGAGAGAACATCTAGTTAGTGAGGAGGAGAGACAGAACAGCTAGTTAGTGAGGAGGAGAGAGAGAGAACAGCTAGTTAGTGAGGAGGAGAGAGAGAACAGCTAGTTAGTGAGGAGGAGAGAGAGAGAACAGCTAGCTGGTGAGGAGGAGAGCGAGAACATCTAGTTAGTGAGGAGGAGAGACAGAGAACAGCTAGTTAGTGAGGAGGAGAGAGAGAGAACAGCTAGTTAGTGAGGAGGAGAGAGAGAACAGCTAGCTAGTGAGGAGGAGAGAGATAACAGCTAGTTAATGAGGAGGAGAGAGAGAGAGAACAGCTAGTTAGTGAGGAAGAGAGACAGAGAACAGCTAGTTAGTGAGGAGAGAGAGAGAGAACAGCTAGTTAGTGAGGAGGAGAGAGAACAGCTAGTTAGTGAGGAGAGAGAGAGAGAACAGCTAGTTAGTGAGGAGGAGACAGAGAGAACAGCTAGTTAGTGAGGAAGAAGTCTTGCAGCTAGTTAGTGAGGAGTCCCAGAGAGAGAACAGCTAGTTAGTGAGGAGGAGCAGAGTCAGTCCTAGTCCCATGAGGATGCAGAGTCAGAACAGTCCCAGTTAGTGAGGAGGAGACAGAGTCAGTCCTAGTAGTGATAAGTCTTGCAGAGTCAGTCCTAGTCCCATACGTAATGCAGAGTCAGTCCTAGTCCCATACGTCATGCAGAGTCAGTCCTAGTCCCATACGTAATGCAGAGTCAGTCCTAGTCCCATACGTAATGCAGAGTCAGTCCTAGTCCCATACGTAATGCAGAGTCAGTCCTAGTCCCATACGTAATGCAGAGTCAGTCCTAGTCCCATACGTAATGCAGAGTCAGTCCTAGTCCCATACGTAATGCAGAGTCAGTCCTAGTCCCATACGTAATGCAGAGTCAGTCCTAGTCCCATACGTAATGCAGAGTCAGTCCTAGTCCCATACACCATGCAGAGTCAGTCCTAGTCCCATACACCATGCAGAGTCAGTCCTAGTCCCATACGTAATGCAGAGTCAGTCCTAGTCCCATACGTCATGCAGAGTCAGTCCTAGTCCCATACACCATGCAGAGTCAGCCCTAGTCCCATACACCATGCAGAGTCAGTCCTAGTCCCATACACCATGCAGAGTCAGTCCTAGTCCCATACGCCATGCAGAGTCAGTCCTAGTCCCATACACCATGCAGAGTCAGCCCTAGTCCCATACGCCATGCAGAGTCAGCCCTAGTCCCATACACCATGCAGAGTCAGCCCTAGTCCCATACGCCATGCAGAGTCAGTCCTAGTCCCATACGCCATGCAGAGTCAATCCTACAATACGCTAGTCCAGCTAAGACAATGGAGGATAGGGTACATCAGACGAATGTTGTGTCAAATCAAATCACAATCATCTCACAATTAAAGTGCATTTAACAACGTCACAACACACTTAATTTTTATTTTTATCATAATGTGTAAATATCCCTCCTCCATCTTACCGGAGTCGTTGCATCCGCCCACCTCCACCTGGGCATTGTCGATCCGGAACACCCATCTCCCGGGGTAACCCACATTGGTGGTTCCCTCCACATCCACAACATCATCAGTACGAGACCCCGGGATGTTGAAGTAGCGTTTCCCATCGCCAGCGTTAAAACCTGCCTAGGAGCAGACACTGAGTTACAGTTTAGATTGATGCTGGAGAGAGACCACACTGAGTTACAGTTTAGATTGATGCTGGAGAGAGACCACACTTAAAGACATGTCCCCGGTGATACTGAAGAGAGACCACACTTAAAGACATGTCCCGGGTGATACTGAAGAGACCACCCTTAAAGACATGTCCCGGGTGATGCTGAAGAGACCACCCTTAAAGACATGTCCTGGGTGATGCTGAAGAGAGACCACCCTTAAAGACATGTCCCGGGTGATGCTGAAGAGACCACCCTTAAAGACATGTCCCCGGTGATACTGAAGAGAGACCACACTTAAAGACATGTCCCCGGTGATACTGAAGAGAGACCACACTTAAAGACATGTCCCCGGTGATACTGAAGAGAGACCACACTTAAAGACATGTCCCGGGTGATACTGAAGAGACCACCCTTAAAGACATGTCCCGGGTGATGCTGAAGAGACCACCCTTAAAGACATGTCCTGGGTGATGCTGAAGAGAGACCACCCTTAAAGACATGTCCCGGGTGATGCTGAAGAGACCACCCTTAAAGACATGTCCCGGGTGATGCTGAAGAGAGACCCCCTTAAAGACATGCTCCGGGTGATACTGAAGAGAGACCACACTTAAAGACATGTCCCGGGTGATGCTGAAGAGAGACCCCCCTTAAAGACATGCTCCGGGTGATACTGAAGAGAGACCACCCTTAAAGACATGTCCCGGGTGATGCTGAAGAGAGACCACACTTAAAGACATGTCCCAGGTGATGCTGAAGAGAGACCCCCCTTAAAGACATGCTCCGGGTGATGCTGAAGAGAGACCACCCTTAAAGACATGTCCCGGGTGATGCTGAAGAGAGACCACACTTAAAGACATGTCCCGGGTGATGCTGAAGAGAGACCACACTTAAAGTCATGCTCCGGACGGAACTTTGGCGACTATTAGTATTTTTAAACCTCCCGCTTTGGGCTGGATATGTCCACGTGTAGTTTATATATGCAGAATCTAGAAGCAGAATTACAGTAGTACCTCAGTTAGCCATGAAATCCCTAGTTTGAAAGCAATTGTTTTTCTGGAAGCTGTGCGATTCTCCCTACATTTTCTCTACATTTTTTCCCCCTACATTTTCCCCACATTTTCCCCCCCTAGCAACTCCAGGTCAGCCCCCTAGCTGACCTTGAGAGAGAGAGAGAAAGCGAGAGAGAGAGAGAGAGAGAGAGATGGGGCAAGAGAGAGAGAAAGATGGGGACAGAGAGAAAGATAGAGAGCGAGAGATGGGGAGAGAGAGAGAGAGACAGAGAGATGGGGGAGAGAGAGAGAGAGGGAGAGAGAGAGGGGGAGAGAGAGAGAGATGGGGGAGAGAGAGAGAGAGGGAGAGAGAGAGAGAGAGAGAGAGAGGGGAGAGAGATGGGGGAGAGAGAGAGAGAGAGAGAGAGAGAGAGAGAGAGAGAGAGAGAGAGACAGAGAGATGGGAGAGAGAGGGAGACAGAGATGGGAGAGAGAGAGAGAGAGAGAGAGATGGGGGAGAGGAGAGAGAGAGAGAGAGAGAGAGAGAGAGAGAGACAGAGAGATGGGAGAGAGAGAGATGAGAGAGAGAGAGAGAGAGAGATGGGAGAGAGAGAGAGAGCAACGATGTGGTGCACATATCTGCAGGTATGTTACCTAGTAGGCAATTTTCGGGGACCGCTTTTGGCTTCTGAGCGCTACTTTCAGAACTGCTGGCATAAAAAATATATACGAAAGTACTGGAGAATCTCTTTAATCTGTGTCCCAAGAACCCGTAAGGTTCTGTTCAAAAGTAGTGCACTTTATAGGGAATATAGGGCGCCATTAGGGTCACGACCTTAGAACAAGTGGGATACTTCACCTAAATCGCCTTATAGGTCTACGAGCTGTCTGAATACACTTGTAATTACACACGAATAAACACACCTCACTGAAAACTCGGAGAACAAAAGGAAAGTCTGTATGAGGGTCCCAAAGGAAGCTTACGGTAAGATCTCAATGACCAGCCATGTTGTCTGAGAATTTTAATTCAAACCGAAATGGCAATCTCAAATTTCCAAGTCCCCTAACCCTAAGAGGCTCAAATCCGGGTGAAGCATTCTATTGTTTCCTCATGAGACTGCTATACACTGAGGAAACTAAACAGTAGGAACACACCCCCCCAGCCTCAATTCGTTGGGTCGTGGACTCTACAAGGTGTCGAAAGCGTTCCACAGGGAGACTGGCCCATGTTGACTCAAATTGGCTGGATGTTCTTTTGGTGGTGGACCACTCTTGATACACATGGGAAACTGTTGGAGTATGGGGAAAAAAAACAACAGCAGCGTTGCAGTTCTTGTCACAAACCGGTGCGCTTGGCACCTACTACCATACCCCGTTCAAAGGCACTTAAATATTTTGTCTTGCCCATTCACCCTCAAACACAATCCATGTCTCAAGGCTTAAAAATCCTTCTTTAACCCCGTCTTCCTCCCCTTCATCTACACTGATTGAAGTGGATTTAACAAGTAACATCAATCAGGGATCATAGCTTTCACCCGGATTCCCCTGGTCAGTCACATAACTATTCACACCACTGAGTCAATACATGTTAGAATCGCCTTTGGCAGAGATTACAGCTGAGTCTTTCTGGGTAAGTCTCTAAGAGCTTTACACACCTGGACTGTACAATATTTGCACATCATTTTTTGTATTTATTCTTCAAGCTGTCAAATTGGTTGTTGATCAACAACCATTTTCAAGTCATAGATTTTCAAGCAGATTCAAGTTTTAAAACATCCCCACAGCATGATGCTGCCACCACCACACATCACCGTAGGTATGGTGCCAGGTTTCCTCCAGACGTGACGCTTGGCATTCAGGCCAAAGAGCTCAATCTTGGTTTCATCAGATCAGAGAATCTTGTTTCTCATGTTCTGAGAGTCTTTAGGTGGCTTATGGCAAACTCCAAGTGGGCTGTCATGTGCCTTTTACTGAGGAGTGGCATCCGTCTGGCCACTCTACCATAAAGGCCTGATTGGTGGAGTGTTGTAGAGATGGTTGTCCTTCTAGAAGGTTCTCCCATCTCCACAGAGAAACTCTGGAGCTCTGTCAGAGTGACCATAGGGTTCTTGGTCTTCTCCCCCAATTGCTCAGTTTGGCCGGGCAGCCAGCTCTAGGAAGAGTCTTGGTGGTTCCAAAGTTCTTCCATTTCAGAATGATGGAGGCCACTGTGTTCTCGAGGACCTTCAATGCTGCAGAAATGTTTTGGTACCCTTCCCCAGATCTGTGCCTCGACACAATCCTGTCTCTGAGCTCTACGGACAATTCGTTCGACCTCCTGGCTTGGTTTTTGTTCTGACATGCACTGACAACTGTGGGACCTTATATAGACAGGTGTGTGCCTTTCCAAATCATGTCCAATATATTTAATTTACCACAGGTGGACTCCAATCAAGTTGTAGAAACATCAAGGATGGTCAATGGAATCAGGATGCACTTGAGCTAAATTTCGAGTCTTGTAGCAAAGGGTCTGAATAGTTATGTAAATAAGGTATATCTGTTTTTTATTCTTACTATATTTGCAAACATTTTTGAAAAAACTGTTTTCACTTTGCAATTATGGGGTATTTTGTGTAGATCGATGAGGATTTAAAAAAAATGTAATCAATTTTAGAGTCAGGATGTTACGATAAAAGTCAAGGGGTCTGAAAACTTTCCAAATGTATCTATAGATAAGACATAAACACTGAGTATACAAAACATTAAGAACACTAAGAACACCTTTGAACTGGGGTATGGTAGTAGGTGACAGGCGCACCGGTTTGTGTGTGTCAAGAACTGCAACGCTGCTGGGTTTTTCACACTCAATAGTTTCTTGTGTGTATCAAGAATTTTATTTTACCTTTATTTAACTAGGCAAGTCAGTTAAGAACAAATTCTTATTTTCAATGACGGCCTGGGAACAGTGGGTTAACTGCCTGTTCAGCGGCAGAACGACAGATTTGTACCTTGTCAGCTCGGGGGTTTGAACTTGCAACCTTCCAGTTACTAGTCCAACTCTCTAACCACTAGGCTACCCTGCCACCCCAAGAATGGTCCACCACCCAAAGGACATCCAGCCAACGTGACTCAACTGTAGGAAACATTGGAGTCAACATGAGCCAGCATCCCTGTGGAACGCTTTCAACACCTTGTAGAGTCCATGCCCCGAAGAATTTAGGCTGTTCTGAGGACAAAACAGGGAAGGTAGCTATGGTTTATGAAGATATTTATGATGGTTTGTGAGGACATCTCTGTGATCCTACCTATAAAAACGGTTTGTGAGGACATTTCCGTGATCTTACACTATAAACACGGTTTGTGAGGGACCTCTCTGTGATCCTACCAATAAAAACGGTTTGTGAGGACATCTCCGTGATCTTACACTATAAACACGGTTTGTGAGGGACCTCTCCGTGATCCTACCTGTGCAGCGATGCCTCCTAGCCCTGCCAGGTCTCCTCCACTGCTGGCGTGCATGCCTGTGGTCCAGGTGATCTCATGATACTGGAAGATGGTGAAGGATACCTCTCCGTTGGTGATCAGTATGACCTGGAACGTATTCACCTGTACAGAGAACAGTAGTCAACAGCGTAGAGTACACATTTTCATTGATTGATTGATTGATTGATATATGTATTTTAATTGGTTGAGAATCCTAACCGGTGTGATGTCACTTCCTCCAAAGAAGGTGACTTTGTGCCACGTCGAGATGAGGATCCACGTCGCACTGAACTCTGGGAACTCAGAGAAGTATCGTTTGACGTCAACTGTGGCCCTCAGGAGGACAGACGGGTCTTTACTCTCCCGGTAGAAGACCTGCCCCGCCCGCCTGTTGTCCACGTCAGCCCAGAACGCCGCCACAACCCTCCGGTCTCCGGCGATGGGAAACGATACAGGGGTGAATTGAGACACCTCTCTGAGGAACGAGACCAGGCCGTTGTTGTTCACCTGTTGGGGAGGAGAGGAAGAGAGAAGAAGGTACGGTTAGCATTGTTTCAAAATGGGTAAACATGGCCATACACAGAGATTACCAGGTAATAACATGGTTATATACAGGAAGTCCCAGGTAATAACATGGTTATATACAGGAAGTCCCAGGTAATAACATGGCTATATACAGGGAGTACCAGGTAATAACATGGCTATATACAGGAAGTACCAGGTAATAACATGGTTATATACAGGAAGTTCCAGGTAATAACATGGCCATATACACAGAGTATCAGGTAATAACATGGCTATATACAGGGAGTACCAGGTAATAACATGGTTATATAGGGAAGTTTAAAGGCCTGAGGGGGTGGTCTATGGTGATAGGTGGGATGGGCTGAGAGGGTGGTCTATGGTGATAGGTGGTATGGGCTGAGGGGGTGGTCTATGGTGATAGGTGGGATGGGCTGAGGGGGTGGGATTAAAGAGTTTATGTTCGTTAATGTATTATTGTTATGTATAAAAGTAAAATGTATGCACATGTATATGTAGCAAAAAAAACTGTAAAAAACAAACAAAGATATTTGTCCTCCGAAGAGAAGGGGTTAAAAAAAAACATTATAAATGGAAAAATAAAATGAAATATATATAAAAAGCTCTTTACCTGACTCGTTTTTCAAAGAAATGCAGACATTTTTGTTCTCTTGTCGGAAGCAATCACTCTCACATTTCTGTCTAGAAATGAGCTATAACTGGGCTAACTAACTAAATAATAAAATGGGCTAATAACTCACTCACTAGCAAAGAAATGAGCTATAACTGGGCTAACTAACTAAATAATAAAATGGGCTAATAACTCACTCACTAGCAAAGAACAAAAGTGAACACTTTGATCTCAAAACAATCAGGACCGCTCATGCTGTAAACACAGTCCAGTTCACAAGTCAATGGCACAGATCCATATATGGCAATGATCTATTTGCATATAGGCCTACTGCAGCTGTGATAGGTTATTGTGCACCGGTCTGCGTAGAGAAAGGGGAATGCCTGTCAATGCAATAGAATCCTACTCTGATGCACTCTGCCTACAACAAAGTCTGTTGCATAGTTAGTTTTGCATACAAAGTCTTGCAGAGTTAGTTTTTTTTTGCAATGAAAGTGGCTAATATTGCATTGAGTCGATCACAGGTCCCCATGATAAAGGGAAACATTGATAGTGTTAACTAATGGGGGAAACTCTAGAGTGAAGTTGAGTGAACTTCAATCTTGTGCTTCTCTGCACAGGCTGATATTTCTTCTACTCAGACCGGTGCGCCATAACGAGCTTAGAGGGAACATTGGTAGACTCTTTGAGCAGATGTACTGTATCCACTTCCTCATGTTTGGAACAGACAGTGTCTTTGTTCATTCAGATGGCATGGCAGGCAGCAGCTGAGAAAACCAGGTTATGACCCCCCCCCCACCGCACACACACACCTGCCCGAAGTCATGATGCACACACACACACACGCACACACAGAGGTCTGGGTCTGGTCTTACAGTGACCTGCCAAGGATTTGATACAAATGTTGTGTTCGAGACCACCTAAAGTTCAAGACCAAGACCGGGGGGCTCGTCAACACCCAAGACCGGGGCAAATTGAGTCCTAGTCAACACCCAAGACCGGAGGGGGGGGCACAGAGTCAAGACCGAGACCAGCAAAATGAGTCCAATTCAAGACCATGATTGTATTTTTTTTCAAATCACCACCGTAATATGTTGTCCAGTATTTATAAGGATTGGCCCCTTTTTTCAATTTTCTCTGAAAATAACATACCCAAATCTAACTGCCTGTAGCTCAGACCCTGAAGCAAGGATATGCATATTATTGATACCATTTGAAAGGAAACACTGAGGTTTGTGGAAAGGAATGTAGGAGAATATAAAAATTTGATCTGGTAAAAGATAATACAAAGATAAACAACAACTGTTTTTTTGTATTATTTTTGTACCATCAGAGAAAGGCCATAATGTATTATTCCAGCACAGGTGCAATATAGATTTTGGACACTAGATGGCAGCAGTGTATGTGCAAAGTTTGTTCAAAACTGTGCACTCTCCTCAAACAATAGAATTATATTTCTTTCACTTTAATATCTACTGTCAATTGGAAAGTGCAGTTAGATTAACAATAATTTAAGCTTTCTGCCAATATCAGATATGTCTATGTCCTGGAAAATCTACTTCTTACTTACAACCTCAGGCTAATCAAATTAGCCTACAACTGTCCTTCAGGGGAACCCACCAATCCTGAAGAAGTTACGTGTTATATTATTATTTTCAATGATGTTCTGATTTAATCTGACTTAATCTCTTACATTTTTCATTTCTAGCTAAATCAGCCATTGCCTGGGCCATTAGAAGCTAGATAAAGGCATCTGCCTTCTTGAAGACCAATAATAACGAGCAGTAGTTTCCCCACGGTCTTAGCTAGCTAGACATAAACAAGATAAACAACTAATTCTAGCCAGAGCAAGATGAGCTAATATCTAACAAAAGAACATTAGATAAACCCTCTCAAACTTTTGTTAGCCAGTTGGCCGTCAAAATTGCACTGATAAACGATGGGGAATTAGTAGCCTCCTTGTCCTTCTGCAACTTGCCTGCCAACTCATTCTTGTCCCAAACAAGCTCAATGCAGCCAAAAAGTCAAGTGGGTGCGCACCAAAACGTCGAAATTACATATTATATGTCGACTAAACTTGTCAAACTATGTTCAGAACACAGCATTAGCATGTTATCTAGCTTCACAGCAATTCTCAGGACGAAGAGAAACACACCAGTCGTTTAATCAATCTTGGAACAAAGACAGAGCGCGCGTGAGAGTAGCCTGTTTCCTCCGCGTGACCGAAAGGTTTCGGCCCGCCAAAACCCTCGTGAGCGCGCGATTCTCACAATGAGAAGCCCCATTGAAAGCTGACACCGCGCTGAAGAGATAGAAACTGTTCCCAGGACTGTAAGTGCTTGAATGAGTGCTTTGATGATGACCTTTGGGAGAATGGCTGCCCTGAGAGTTCTGCTTTACCTAGAGACATAATTTAAACGGTTTTAGAAGCTTTAGAGTGTTTTCTATTCAATAATAATGTTTATATGCATATATTAGCCATTTTTGACAGATTTTTTTTCTGTTTACTATGGGCACCCAATCACCCCAAAGGGGGCAGTAATCAGCCCTATCTTTAACAGGATTTATTAAGATAACTGGCTAAAGATGACTAGCTCGCTAGCTAGCTACAAATGAGAGAACATCATTTTACCCGCCGTAGCAGAGCTGGTTTGACTGTTTACATGTTATCTAGAGCGTTCTTGACTAACTACTGTATATATATATTTATCTACGTTCACAGGTCACTTTCAGCAGGTGTTGCACGGTCGTAATTTCAACAGATGTTCTGCGCTCTGACTGGGTTAACTGCCTGTTCAGGGGCAGAACGACAGATTTGTACCTTGTCAGCTCGGGGGTTTGAACTCACAACCTTCCGGTTACTAGTCCAACGCTCTAACCACTAGGCTACGCTGTGTTGTTGTTTGTGTCACACTGTTTTGCTTTATCTCGGCCAGGTCATAGTTGTAAATGAGAACTTGTTCTCAACTAGCCTACCTGGTTAAATAAAACTTTTTTTTTTTTTAAATGTACCAGCCAGCTGTAATTTACAACCGGATAGCAATATGTTTTAGATTAACCAAGAAATGTATTGTGAATTATCCGGTGTCCTATGTGAATTTAAGTATGCTCTCTCTAATTCTCTCTCTCTCTCTCTCTCTTTCTCTCTGACGACCTGAGCCATGCTGCTGTTCCAGTTTCAATTGACCTGAGCCCTAGGACCATGCCTCAGGACTATCTGGCCTGATGACTCCTTGCTGTTCCCAGTCCACCTGGCCGTGCTGCTGCTCCAGTTTCAACTGTTCTGCCTGCGGCTATGGAACCCTGACCTGTTCACCGGACATGCTACGTGTCCCAGACCTGCTGTTTTCAACTCTGTAGAGACATCAGGAGCGGTAGAGATACTCTGAATGATCAGCTATGAAAGCCAACTGACATTTACTCCTGAGGTGCTGACCTGTTGTACCCTCTACAACCACTGTGATTATTATTTTTTGACCCTGCTGGTCATCTATGAACATTTGAACATCTTGGCCATGTTCTGTTATAATCTCCACCCGGCACAGTCAGAAGAGGACTGGCCACCCCTCATAGCCTGCTTCCTCTCTAGGTTTCTTCCTAGGTTCCTAGGAAGAACATGTACATTTAGTTTGGTAAATGCTTAATGGTTGTGTGTTTTGTGTTTTGTGTTCTTCTGACTGGGACCAACTGGACGGTGTAGCGGTCGTCAGTTGAAGAAGGTGAGGACCAAAGCACAGAGTGGTATTTGTTCATGTTATTTATTTAAACTGAACACTATCAAACAAAAAGCACACCCGAAACAGTTCCGTCACTAAACAGAAAGTATAATCACCCACAACTCAAGGGTGAAAACAGGCTGCCTAAGTATGGTTCTCAATCAGGGACAACAACTACCCACAACTAACAGGGGGAAAACAGGCTGCCTAAGTATGGTTCTCAATCAGAGACGACGATTGACAGCTGCCTCTGATTGAGAACCATACCAGGCCAAACACAGAAATACCAAATCATAGAAAAAAGAACATAGCCTACCCTAACTCACGCCCTCTGACCTTACCAAAACAACGACATCACAAAGGGACATAGACTGCCCACCCAACTCACGCCCTCTGACCTTACTAAAACAACGACATCACAAAGGGACATAGACGGCTTATCCTTTAACATCATGCTGTGTGTGTCTGCTGTCTCTCCATCGGCCCTATGTAGTGGTGCAGCGGTGTAGTGTGGCCTGGAGAAGTGGGTATAATCTAATGTTGCCAAAAAGATCCCAAACGGCCCGCCCAGAGAAGAAAAGACACCCTGTGTGAAATGTTTTCCAGTGTTTTCCTATGTTTTTTGTAATTTTTCCTGTAGATTTTTCAGATTATCACTCTTAAAATTAAACTTTTTCTCATAGATTTTTGTTGTTGTTGATGGTCTCAACGATGCTTCTAGTGGGTGGGCCTCTGTCCACCCAGGCCCATCCATGTCAATGCCCCTGTCTCCCCAGTGGGTGGGCCTCTGTCCACCCAGGCCCATCCATGTCAATGCCCCTGTCTCCCCAGTGGGTGGGCCTCTGTCCACCCAGGACCATCCATGTCTACGCCCCTGTCTCCCCAGTGGGTGGGCCTCTGTCCACCCAGGCCCATCCATGTCAATGCCCCTGTCTCCCCAGTGGGTGGGCCTCTGTCCACCCAGGCCCATCCATGTCAATGCCCCTGTCTCCCCAGTGGGTGGGCCTCTGTCCACCCAGGACCATCCATGTCTACGCCCCTGTCTCCCCAGTGGGTGGGCCTCTGTCCACCCAGGTCCAACCATGTCTCCCCAGTGGGTGGGCCTCTGTCCACCCAGGCCCATCCATGTCTCCCCAGTGGGTGGGCCTGTCCACCCAGGCCCATCCATGCCAACGCCCCTGTCTCCCCAGTGGGTGGGCCTCTGTCCACCCAGGTCCAACCATGTCTCCCCAGGGGGTGGGCCTCTGTTCACCCAGGTCCAACCATGTCTCCCCAGTGGGTGGGCCTCTGTCCACCCAGGCCCATCCATGTCTTCCCAGCGCGTGGGCCTCTGTCCACCCAGGTCCATCCATGCCAACGCCCCTGACGTAAACAGCTCATGATGACCATTGCAGCATCACAAATAGCCTAATAATACCAACCATTTGGACAAAACTGGTTCAATAGCGTGCCTATTGTTAGCATTTACTGGTAGATATCATGCATTTTAAATGTCTTTACTTTCCTACTGGCTACTGATGTCATTCTTCGGTGAGCTGCTCCATACCAGAACCAGTTGAGAGCTGCTCCATACCAGAACCAGTTGAGAGCTGCTCCATACCAGAACCAGTTGAGAGCTGCTCCATGCCAAAACCAGTTGAGAGCTGCTCCATGCCAAAACCAGTTGAGAGCTGCTCCATGCCAAAACCAGTTGAGAGCTGCTCCATACCAGAACCAGTTGGGAGCTGCTCCATGCCAAAACCAGTTGAGAGCTGCTCCATACCAGAACCAGTTGGGAGCTGCTCCATGCCAGAACCAGTTGAGAGCTGCTCCATACCAGAACCAGTAGAGAGCTGCTCCATGCCAGAACCTGAGAGCTCCATGCCAAAACCAGTTGAGAGCTGCTCCATACCATAACCAGTTGAGAGCTGCTCCATACCATAACCAGTTGAGAGCTGCTCCATACCACAACCAGTTGAGAGCTGCTCCATACCAGAACCAGTTGAGAGCTGCTCCATACCAGAACCAGTTGGGAGCTGCTCCATGCCAGAACCAGTTGAGAGCTGCTCCATACCAGAACCAGTTGAGAGCTGAACACTCTGGCTGCCTGCAGATGTTATTCCACTGAATCTAGACTGTGTGTGGCGCGCATGTAAATATAAACTCAGCAAAAAAAGAAACGTCCCTTTTTCAGGACCCTGTCTTTCAAAGATCATTCGTAAAAATCCAAATAACTTCACAGATCTTCATTGTAAAGGGCTTAAAACACTGTTTCCCATGGTTGTTCAATGAACCATAAACAATTAATGAACATGCACCTGTGGAACGGTCGTTAAGACACTAACAGCTTACAGACGGTAGGCAAATAAGATCACAGTTATGAAAACTTAGGACACTAGAGGCCTTTCTACTGACTCTGAAAAACACCAAAAGAAAGATTCCCGGGGACCCTGCTCATCTGCATGAATGTGCCTTAGGCATGCTGCAAGGAAGCATGAGGACTGCAGAAGTGGCCAGGGCAGTAAACTGCAATGTCCGTACTGTGAGACACCTAAGACAGCGCTACAGGGAGACAGGACGGACAGCTGATCGTCCTCGCAGTGGCAGACCACGTGTAACAACACCTGCACAGGATCGGTACATCCGAACATCACACCTGCGGGACAGGTACAAGATGGCAACAACAACTGCCCGAGTTACACCAGGAAGGCACAATCCCTCCATCAGTGATCAGACTGTCTGCAATAGGCTGAGAGAGGCAGGACTCAGGGCTTGTTGGCCTGTTGCAGGACCATGAGTAAACAGTCTACCAGGACCATGAGTAAACAGTCTACCAGGACCATGAGTAAACAGTCTACCAGGACCATGAGTAAACAGTCTACCAGGACCATGAGTAAACAGTCTACCAGGACCATGAGTAAACAGTCTACCAGGACCATGAGTAAACAGTCTACCAGGACCATGAGTAAACAGTCTACCAGGACCATGAGTAAACAGTCTACCAGGACCATGAGTAAACAGCACCATGAGTAAACAGTCTACCAGGACCATGAGTAAACAATCTACCAGGACCAAGAGTAAACAGTCTACCAGGACCATGAGTAAACAGTCTACCAGGACCATGAGTAAACAGTCTACCAGGACCATGAGTAAACAGTCTACCAGGACCATGAGTAAACAGTCTACCAGGACCATGAGTAAACAGTCTACCAGGACCATGAGTAAACAGTCTACCAGGACCATGAGTAAACAGTCTACCAGGACCATGAGTAAACAGTCCACCAGGACCATGAGTAAACCACCAGTTGTGTTTTTAGACTGCAGAGAGAGAGAGTGTTGAAAGGCTTTCTGGCCTGCAGGACCAAGCCAGCATCCTGTACCCTATTCCCTATATAGTGCACTACTTTTGGCATGAGCCTATCGGGATGCAGATTCAGAAGAAAAAAAAGGTTCCATCTGAAAGAGCTTCATTCATAACCCAGACCCCGGTTCTACTTATCATACGCAGGTGCAGAGTGGGCTGAGCGAACAGAGCTTCACACTCTCTCTCTCTCCTCCATGTCACCTATCCTGTTTTTTTGGCTAATAGCCCGAGAACCGTGTAACAAATGGCACCCTATTGCCTTTTTACAGTGTACGACTTTTAACCAGGGTCCCTCAAGGGTCAGTCAGAGAGTGAAGCAGCATCACAGTGCTCCAAAAGATGTAGAGCAGTGTGGAGCCATAGGCCCACTGGTCAACAGTAGTGCACTATAAAATGAATAGGGTGCCATTGGCCATAGGGCCCACTGGTCAACAGTAGTGCACTATAAAATGAATAGGGTGCCATTGGCCATAGGGCCCACTGGTCAACAGTAGTGCACTATAAAATGAATAGGGTGCCATTGGCCATAGGGCCCACTGGTCAACAGTAGTGCACTATAAAATGAATAGGGTGCCATTGGCCATAGGGCCCACTGGTCAACAGTAGTGCACTATAAAATGAATAGGGTGCCATTGGCCATAGGGCCCACTGGTCAACAGTAGTGCACTATAAAATGAATAGGGTGCCATTGGCCATAGGGCCCACTGGTCAACAGTAGTGCACTATAAAATGAATAGGGTGCCATTGGCCATAGGGCCCACTGGTCAACAGTAGTGCACTATAAAAGGAATAGGGTGCCATTGGCCATAGGGCCCACTGGTCAACAGTAGTGCACTATAAAAGGAATAGGGTGCTATTGGCCATAGGGCCCACTGGTCAACAGTAGTGCACTATAAAAGGAATAGGGTGCCATTGGCCATAGGGCCCACTGGTCAACAGTAGTGCACTATAAAATGAATAGGGTGCCATTTGGTTTCAAGGGCCCACTGGTCAACAGTAGTGCACTATAAAAGGAATAGGGTGCCATTGACCCCCCCCCACCTAGCAGGCACTGGTGCCAGTAGACCCCCACTACCCCACCTAAAGAGCTCTGGTGCCATTGACCCCCATAGGGCCCAGCAGGCAACAGCCTCTAGTGCCCTACCTAAAATGAATCTGGTGCCATTTGGACCCCCCCCACCTAGCAGAGCTCTGGTATGCCTCTGCCCCCCACCTAGCAGAGCTCTGGTTGCCTCTGATTAGTCCCCCACCTAGCAGAGCTCTGGTTGCCTCTGCCCCCCCCACATAGCCCCACCTAGCAGAGCTCTGGCTGCCTCTGCCCCCCACCTAGCAGAGCTCTGGCTGCCTCTGACCCCCCCCCCACCTAGCAGAGCTCTGGTTGCCTCTGATCCCCCCCCACCTAGCAGAGCTCTGGTTGCCTCTGACCCCCCCCCCCACCTAGCAGAGCTCTGGCTGCCTCTGATTCCCCCCCCACCTAGCAGAGCTCTGGCTGCCTCTGATCCCCCCCACCTAGCAGAGCTCTGGTTGCCTCTGATCCCCCCCCCACCTAGCAGAGCTCTGGTTGCCTCTGACCCCCCCCACATAGCAGAGCTCTGGCTGCCTCTGATCCTCCCCCACCTAGCAGAGCTCTGGCTGCCTCTGATGCCCCCCCCACCTAGCAGAGCTCTGGCTGCCTCTGATCCTCCCCCCACCTAGCAGAGCTCTGGCTGCCTCTGATGCCCCCCCCACCTAGCAGAGCTCTGGCTGCCTCTGATTCCCCCCCACCTAGCAGAGCTCTGGCTGCCTCTGACCCCCCCCACCTAGCAGAGCTCTGGCTGCCTCTGACCCCCCCCACCTAGCAGAGCTCTGGCTGCCTCTGATCCTCCCCCACCTAGCAGAGCTCTGGCTGCCTCTGATGCCCCCCGCCTAGCAGAGCTCTGGCTGCCTCTGACCCCCCCCACCTAACAGAGCTCTGGCTGCCTCTGATTCCCCCCCACCTAACAGAGCTCTGGCTGCCTCTGATTCCCCCACCTAACAGAGCTCTGGCTGCCTCTGATTCCCCCCCCACCTAACAGAGCTCTGGCTGCCTCTGATTCCCCCCCCATAGCAGAGCTCTGGCTGCCTCTGACCCCCCCCCACCTAACAGAGCTCTGGCTGCCTCTGATTCCCCCCACCTAACAGAGCTCTGGCTGCCTCTGATTCCCCCCCCACCTGCTCAGCAGCAGTGTATGGAAACCATCATATGAAGGTCTTTGCTGTAAAAACAGCAGAGGAAGTTTTGCTTGGCCCGGCTCACTCAGCTAATTGGCCAACCGCAGCCTTTACCTTTCTCCGCATCAGACTGATGTGGTGAGAACGTGGCATCCTTCCCCTCTCACTGCCATTAGTATTCCCCACTCTGAATCAGCCTTCCCCTCTCACTGCCATCAGTCTTCCCCTCTCTCTGAATAAGTCTTCCCCTCTCTCTGAATAAGTCTTCCCCTCTCTCTACATCAGCCTTCCCCTCTCTCTGAATCAGCCTCCCCTCTCTCTGAATCAGTCTTCCCCTCTCTCTGAATCAGTCTTCCCCTCTCTCTGAATCAGTCTTCCCCTCTCTCTGAATAAGCCTTCCCCTCACTCTGCCACCAGCCTTCCCCTCTCTCTGAATCAGCATTCTTCTCTCTCTGAATCAGCCTTCCCCTCTCTCTGAATCAAACTTCCCCTCTCTCTGAATCAAACTTCCCCTCTCTCTGAATCAGCATTCTTCTCTCTCTGAATCAGCCTTCCCCTCTCTCTGAATCAAACTTCCCCTCTCTCTGAATCAAACTTCCCCTCTCTCTGAATCAGTCTTCCCCTCTCTCTGAATCTTCCCCTCTCTCTGAATCAAACTTCCCCTCTCTCTGCCTTTAGTCTTCCCCTCTCTCTGCCTTTAGTCTTCCCCTCTCTCTGCCTTTAGTCTTCCCCTCTCTCTGCCTTTAGTCTTCCCTCTCTCTGCCTTTAGTCTTCCCCCTCTCTCTGCCTTTAGTCTTCCCCTCTCTCTGCCTTTAGTCTTCCCTCTCTCTGCCTTTAGTCTCCCCTCTCTCTGCCTTTAGTCTTCCCCTCTCTCTGCCTTTAGTCTTCCCCTCTCTCTGCCTTTAGTCTTCCCCTCTCTCTGCCTTTAGTCTTCCCCTCTCTCTGCCTTTAGTCTTCCCCTCTCTCTGCCTTTAGTCTTCCCCTCTCTCTGCCTTTAGTCTTCCCCTCTCTCTGCCTTTAGTCTTCCCCTCTCTCTGCCTTTAGTCTTCCCCTCTCTCTGCCTTTAGTCTTCCCCTCTCTCTGCCTTTAGTCTTCCCCTCTCTCTGCCTTTAGTCTTCCCCTCTCTCTGCCTTTAGTCTTCCCCTCTCTCTGCCTTTAGTCTTCCCCTCTCTCTGCCTTTAGTCTTCCCCTCTCTCTGCCTTTAGTCTTCCCCTCTCTCTGCCTTTAGTCTTCCCCTCTCTCTGCCTTTAGTCTTCCCCTCTCTCTGCCATCAGCATGATGTGGTAAGAACATGGCCGTTCAACGATGAAACGGAGAATACTGAGTGGTCTACCATGGTACTGAGTGGTCTACCATGGTACTGAGTGGTCTACCATGGTACTGAGTGGTCTACCGTGGTACTGAGTGGTCTACCGTGGTACTGAGTGGTCTACCATGGTACTGAGCGGTCTACCGTGGTACTGGGTGGTCTACCGTGGTACTGGGTGGTCTACCGTGGTACTGAGTGGTCTACCATGGTACTGAGTGGTCTACCATGGTACTGAGTGGTCTACCGTGGTACTGGGTGGTCTACCATGGTACTGAGTGGTCTACCATGGTACTGGGTGGTCTACCATGGTACTGGGTGGTCTACCATGGTACTGAGTGGTCTACCATGGTACTGGGTGGTCTACCATGGTACTGGGTGGTCTACCATGGTACTGAGTGGTCTACCATGGTACTGGGTGGTCTACCATGGTACTGAGTGGTCTACCATGGTACTGAGTGGTCTACCATGGTACTGAGTGGTCTACCATGGTACTGGTCTACCATGGTACTGGGTGGTCTACCATGGTACTGAGTGGTCTACCATGGTACTGAGTGGTCTACCATGGTACTGAGTGGTCTACCATGGTACTGAGTGGTCTACCATGGTACTGAGTGGTCTACCATGGTACTGAGTGGTCTACCATGGTACTGGGTGGTCTACCATGGTACTGAGTGGTCTACCATGGTACTGAGTGGTCTACCATGGTACTGAGTGGTCTACCATGGTACTGGGTGGTCTACCATGGTACTGGAGTGGTCTACCATGGTACTGAGTGGTCTACCATGGTACTGAGTGGTCTACCATGGTACTGGGTGGTCTACCATGGTACTGGGTGGTCTACCATGGTACTGGGTGGTCTACCATGGTACTGAGTGGTCTACCATGGTACTGGGTGGTCTACCATGGTACTGGGTGGTCTACCATGGTACTGAGTGGTCTACCATGGTACTGGGTGGTCTACCATGGTACTGAGTGGTCTACCATGGTACTGAGTGGTCTACCATGGTACTGAGTGGTCTACCATGGTACTGAGTGGTCTACCATGGTACTGAGTGGTCTACCATGGTACTGAGCTGTCTACCATGGTACTGAGCTGTCTACCATGGTACTGAGCTGGTCTACCATGGTACTGAGTGGTCTACCATGGTACTGAGTGGTCTACCATGGTACTGAGCTGGTCTACCATGGTACTGAGCTGTCTACCATGGTACTGAGTGGTCTACCATGGTACTGAGCTGTCTACCATGGTACTGAGCTGGTCTACCATGGTACTGAGTGGTCTACCATGGTACTGAGTGGTCTACCATGGTACTGAGTGGTCTACCATGGTACTGAGTGGTCTACCATGGTACTGAGTGGTCTACCATGGTACTGAGTGGTCTACCATGGTACTGGGTGGTCTACCATGGTACTGAGTGGTCTACCGTGGTACTGAGTGGTCTACCGTGGTACTGAGTGGTCTACCGTGGTACTGAGTGGTCTACCATGGTACTGAGTGGTCTACCGTGGTACTGAGTGGTCTACCGTGGTACTGAGTGGTCTACCATGGTACTGAGTGGTCTACCGTGGTACTGAGTGGTCTACCATGGTACTGAGTGGTCTACCATGGTACTGAGTGGTCTACCATGGTACTGGGTGGTCTACCGTGGTACTGAGTGGTCTACCATGGTACTGGGTGGTCTACCATGGTACTGAGTGGTCTACCGTGGTACTGAGTGGTCTACCATGGTACTGAGTGGTCTACCATGGTTCTGAGTGGTCTACCATGGCACTGAGTGGTCTACCATGGTACTGAATGGTCTACCATGGCACTGAGTGGTCTACCATGGTACTGAATGGTCTACCATGGTACTGAAGAGTCTACCATGCTACTAGAGGAGGGTACAGGAATGGCAGAGGAAGACAGGATGTGCAGCCTGCGTTGACCGGGCCGGGGGGTCAAACACAACCCGAGCGTTACCCACAGATGGATGGCGGATGGCAGAGGACAATCTTCACCCAGAGAGCTGTGATGTTTAGTGGTAGCAGTCGTCTGGACGTCACCCATATCACTGCAGAATGTGAGTATGAAACCATGCCAACACTAAATAGTGATTACACTGCAATAACCTGAACATGTTCAGGTGCCTCATCCAATCCCTGTGAGCATCTGGAAAAGGTTCAGCCTTGAGAATTTCCTTTCAGTCTAAGTATCTTATTTAACATAGGAAAGTGTTGTTTGATGTGATCACAGGTCTAAGGAGGGTTAAATGAATCCCTACCGAGACTCAACCAGATGCTCTAATGTAGCGAACACTAATGTAATACGCTGGAAACATGTATTTAGTATTACTTTACAAGGACAGATTCCACATGGTAGCCTAGTGGTTAGAGTGTTGGACTAGTAACCGGAAGGTTGCAAGTTCAAATCCCCGAGCTGACAAGGTACAAATCTGTCGTTCTGCCCCTGAACAGGCAGTTAACCCACTGAGTGGTCTACGATGGTACTAGGCCGTCATTGAAAATAAGAATTTGTTCTTAACGGACTTGCCTAGTCAAATAAACATTGACAGAACAGATTTTTACTTTGTCAGCTCGGGGATTTGATCCAGCAACCTTTCGGTTACTGGCACAACACTCTAACCACTAGGCCACCTGCCTCCCCATGTGGGGTGGGGGCTCTGAAAGAACAGGATCTGATGATGATGGAGGCTCTCTGTTTTCACCTCTCTGTTTCATTGAGGATTTGCTCTAGGTGGTTAATGTGCAAAGGTAATAGTCAGTCAATCAGTCATTCAGCTAGTCAGGCAGTCAATCAGTCATTCAGCTAGTCAGGCAGTCAATCAGTCATTCAGCTAGTCAGGCAGTCAATCAATCAGTCATTCAGCTAGTCAGGCAGTCAATCAATCAGTCATTCAGCTAGTCAGGCAGTCAATCAATCAGTCATTCAGTCAATCAGTCATCAGCTAGTCAGGCAGTCAATCAGTCATTCAGCTAGTCAGGCAGTCAATCAGTCATTCAGCTAGTCAGGCAGTCATTCAGCTAGTCAGGCAGTCAATCAGTCATTCAGCTAGTCAGGCAGTCATTCAGCTAGTCAGGCAGTCAATCAGTCATTCAGCTAGTCAGGCAGTCAATCAGTCATTCAGTCAGTCAGTCATGTAATCATTCAGTCAGTCAGGCAATCAGTCAGGCAGGCAATCAGTCAGGCAGGCAATCAGTCAGGCAATCAGTCAGTCAGGCAATCAGTCAGTCAGTAAGGGAATCAGTCAGTCATATATTCATTCAGTCAGTCAGGCAATCAGTCAGTCAGGTAATGAGTCAGTCAGTCAGTCAGACAATCAGTCAGTCAGGTAATCATTCAGTCAGTCAGGCAATCATTCAGTCAGGCAATCATTCAGTCAGGTAATCATTTAGTCAGTCAGTCAGATAGTGAAGCAGCATAGAGCCCTCTTAAAGAGGTTGTCCAGACAGTGTGTAGATGTGTTATCTGCAAACAACCTCCTACAAGTCCCCCTGTTTACTCAAGTCCCCCTGTTTATCTCTCAAGTCCCCTACTATCTCCTCCCTCTCTCTCTCATCAAGTCAAGTCCCCCTGTCAAACTATCTCATCTCCCCCCTACTATCTCCCCTCTCTCCTCCTCATCAAGTCCCCCTGTTACTATCTCTCTCCTCTCTCTCTCCTCATCAAGTCTCTCTCCTCTCAGTCCCCCATGTCCCCCTGTTACTAGTCCCCTGTTCTATCTCTCCCTCCCTCTCTCTCCTCATCATGTCCCCCTGTTACTATCTCTCTCCCTCTCTCTCCTCATCAAGTCCCCCTGTTACTATCTCTCTCCCCTCTCTCTCCTCATCAAGTCCCCCTGTTACTATCTCTCTCCCTCTCTCTCCTCATCAAGTCCCCCTGTTACTATCTCTCTCCCTCTCTCTCCTCATCAAGTCCCCCTGTTACTATCTCTCTCCCTCTCTCTCCTCATCAAGTCCCCCTGTTACTATCTCTCTCCCTCTCTCTCCTCATCAAGTCCCCCTGTTACTATCTCTCTCCCTCTCTCCTCATCGTGCCACTCCACTATAATAAAACTCCAACACCCATGTTATTTATTCTCTTTGCCGGATCCCAGGTTTTCCTTGGGTGGTTTTCTTTGGAGCCAAGTCATTTCTAGACTAAAATAAACTTTCATCTGGGAAAAGTAGGGCCAAAACAAACCCCCTTTAAATGAAAAAGGTGCCGGGGATCGGTGAGGGAAAACCGTTACTTGTCAAAGAGGACGTTTCACAGACAGTAACAAAGTCATAGGGTTTGTTGAAACAGGAAGTGTCCACAACCGACCCACTTGACCCCTGACACATGAGGTTCACATCCCCAAATTACATTTCAGTTTTAGTAATTTTTACAGATGCTTTTATCCAGAGTGATTTACAGATGCAATTAGAGTTAAGGAGACATCGTTGGATTTTTCACCTAGTCAGCTCAGGAATTCGAACCAGACCCGCTATAGCGCACCACACACACACACACACACACACACACACACACACACACACACACACACACACACACACACACACACACACACACACACACACACACACACACACACACACACACACACACACACACACACACACACACACACACACACACAGGCTTGGTCACCAGCCCTATGTAAACAGCATTTCAGCAACATGTATTTAATTGACCGTGACCGAATGTATTCCAAGGATAGAAAGCATTAGGGGTTAAGGCTGTAGGAGGCTGTGGGAGGGAGTGGGTTAAGGCTGTAGGAGGGAGTGGGTAAAAGCTATAAGAGGAAGTGAGTTAAGGCTGTAGGAGGCTGTGGGGGGGGTGGGTTAAGGCTGTGGGAGGGAGTGGGTTAAGGCTGTAGGAGGGAGTGGGTTAAGGCTGTAGGAGGGAGTGGGTTAAGGCTATAGGAGGGAGTGGGTTAAGGCTGTAGGAGGCTGTGGGAGGGTGTGGATTAAGGCTGTGGGAGGGAGTGGGTTAAGGCTGTAGGAGAGGGAGTAGGAGGTGTGGGTTAAGGCTGTAGGAGGGAGTGGGTTAAGGCTGTAGGAGGGAGTGGGTTAAGGCTATAGGAGGGAGTGGGTTAAGGCTGTAGGAGGGAGTGGGTTAAGAGGCTGTAGGAGGGAGTGGGTTAAGGGTGTAGGAGGGAGTGGGTTAAGAGGCTGTAGGAGGGAGTGGGTTAAGGCTGTTGGAGGGAGTGGGTTAAGAGGCTGTAGGAGGGAGTGGGTTAAGGCTGTAGGAGGGAATGGGTTAAGGCTGTAGGAGGGTGTGGGAGGGATGTGGGTTAAGGCTGTAGGAGGCTGTGGGAGGGTGTGGGTTAAGGCTGTAGGAGGCTGTGGGAGGGTGTGGGTTAAGGCTGTAGGAGGCTGTGGGAGGGTGTGGGTTAAGGCTGTAGGAGGCTGTGGGAGGGTGTGGGTTAAGGCTGTAGGAGGCTGTGGGAGGGTGTGGGATAAGGCTGTAGGAGGCTGTGGGAGGGTGTGGGTTAAGGCTGTGGGAGGGAGTGGGTTAAGGCTGTAGGAGGGTGTGGGTTAAGGCTGTAGGAGGGAGTGGGAAGGTGTGGGTTAAGGCTGTAGGAGGGTGTGGGTTAAGGCTGTAGGAGGGAGTGGGAGGGTGTGGGTTAAGGCTGTAGGAGGGAGTGGGTTAAGGCTATAGGAGGGAGTGGGTTAAGGCTGTAGGAGGCTGTGGGAGGGTGTGGGTTAAGGCTGTAGGAGGCTGTGGGAGGGTGTGGGTTAAGGCTGTGGGAGGGAGTGGGTTAAGGCTATAGGAGGGAGTGGGTTAAGGCTATAGGAGGGAGTGGGTTAAGGCTGTAGGAGGCTCTGGGAGGGTATGGGTTAAGGCTGTGGTAGGGTGTGGGGTAAGGCTGTAGGAGGCTGTGGGAGGGTGTGGGTTAAGGCTGTGGGAGGGAGTTGGTTAAGGCTATAGGAGGAGGTGGGTTAAGGCTGTAGGAGGCTGTGGGAGGGTGTGGGTTAAGGCTGTAGGAGGCTGTGGGAGGGTGTGGGTTAAGGCTGTGGGAGGGTGTGGGTTAAGGCTGTAGGAGGCTGTGGGAGGGTGTGGGTTAAGGCTGTAGGAGGGTGTGGGAGGGTGTGGGTTAAGGCTGTAGGAGGGTGTGGGATAAGGCTGTAGGAGGCTGTGGGAGGGTGTGGGTTAAGGCTGTGGGAGGGAGTGGGTTAAGGCTGTAGAAGGGTGTGGGTTAAGGCTGTAGGAGGGAGTGGGAAGGTGTGGGTTAAGGCTGTAGGAGGGTGTGGGTTAAGGCTGTAGGAGGGAGTGGGAAGGTGTGGGTTAAGGCTGTAGGAGGAGGGTGTGGGTTAAGGCTGTAGGAGGGGCTGTGGGAGGGTGTGGGTTAAGGCTGTAGGAGTGGGAGGGTGGGTTAAGGCTGGGAGGGAGTGGGTTAAGGAGGGAATGGGTTAAGGCTGTAGGAGGCTGTGGGAGGGTGTGGGTTAAGGCTGTAGGAGGCTGTGGGAGGGTGTGGGTTAAGGCTGTGGGAGGGAGTGGGTTAAGGCTATAGGAGGGAGTGGGTTAAGGCTATAAGGCTGTAGGAGGGGTGTAAGGGGTGAGGCTGTGGGAGGGTGGGTTAAGGCTGTGGGAGGGAGTGGGTTAAGGCTGTAGGGGTGTAGGGGTAAGGCTGTATAAGGCTGTGGGAGGGTGTGGGTTAAGGCTGTGGGAGGGAGTTGGTTAAGGCTGTAGGAGGGAGGTGGGTTAAGGCTGTGGGAGGGAGTGGGTTAAGGCTGTAGGAGGCTGTGGGAGGGTGTGGGTTAAGGCTGTGGGAGGGTGTGGGTTAAGGCTGTAGGAGGCTGTGGGAGGGTGTGGGTTAAGGCTGTAGGAGGGTGTGGGAGGGTGTGGGTTAAGGCTGTGGGAGGGTGTGGGATAAGGCTGTAGGAGGCTGTGGGAGGGTGTGGGTTAAGGCTGTGGGAGGGAGTGGGTTAAGGCTGTAGGAGGGTGTGGGTTAAGGCTGTAGGAGGGAGTGGGAAGGTGTGGGTTAAGGCTGTAGGAGGGTGTGGGTTAAGGCTGTAGGAGGGAGTGGGAGGGTGTGGGTTAAGGCTGTAGGAGGGAGTGGGTTAAGGCTATAGGAGGGAGTGGGTTAAGGCTGTAGGAGGCTGTGGGAGGGTGTGGGTTAAGGCTGTAGGAGGCTGTGGGAGGGTGTGGGTTAAGGCTGTGGGAGGGAGTGGGTTAAGGCTATAGGAGGGAGTGGGTTAAGGCTGTAGGAGGCTGTGGGAGGGTGTGGGTTAAGGCTGTAGGAGGGAGTGGGTTAAGGCTGTAGGAGGGAGTGGGTTAAGAGGCTGTAGGAGGGAGTGGGTTAAGGCTGTAGGAGGCTCTGGGAGGGTATGGGTTAAGGCTGTGGGAGGGTGTGGGGTAAGGCTGTAGGAGGCTGTGGGAGGGTGTGGGTTAAGGCTGTGGGAGGGAGTTGGTTAAGGCTATAGGAGGGAGTGGGTTAAGGCTGTAGGAGGGAGTGGGTTAAGGCTGTAGGAGTGAGTGGGTTAAGGCTGTAGGAGGGAGTGGGTTAAGGCTGTAGGAGGGAGTGGGTTAAGGCTATAGGAGGGAGTGGGTTAAGGCTGTAGGAGGGAGTGGGTTAAGGCTGTAGGAGGGAGTGGGTTAAGGCTATAGGAGGGAGTGGGTTAAGGCTGTAGGAGGGAGGGTGTGGGTTAAGGCTGTAGGAGGCTGTGGGAGGGTGTGGGTTAAGGCTGTAGGAGGCTGTGGGAGGGTGTGGGTTAAGGCTGTAGGAGGGTGTGGGTTAAGGCTGTAGGAGGGAGTGGGAGGGTGTGGGTTAAGGCTGTAGGAGGGTGTGGGTTAAGGCTGTAGGAGGAGTGGGGAGTGTGTGGATTAAGGCTGTAGGAGGGAGTGGGTTAAGGCTATAGGAGGGAGTGGGTTAAGGCTATAGGAGGAGTGGGTTAAGGTTGTAGGAGGCTGTGGGAGGGTGTGGGTTAAGGCTGTAGGAGGCTGTGGGTTAAGGCTGTAGGAGGGAGTGGGTTAAGGCTATAGGAGGGAGTGGGTTAAGGCTGTAGGAGGCTGTGGGGAGGGTGTGGGGTAAGGCTGTAGGAGGCTGTGGGAGGGTGTGGTTAAGGCTGTGGGAGGGAGTGGGTTAAGGCTATAGGAGGTAGTGGGTTAAGGCTGTAGGAGGGTGTGGGTTAAGGCTGTAGGAGGGATTGGGTTAAGGCTGTGGGAGGAGGGTTGTGGGTTAAGGCTGTAGGAGTTAAGGCTGTGGAGGCTGTAGGAGGTGTGGGTTAAAACTAGGAGGGAGGAGGCTGTTGGGGTGTGGGTTAAGGCTGTAGGAGGTGTGGGTTAAGGTGTGGAATTAAAACTGTAGGAGGAGGAAGGAGTGGGTTAAGGCTGTAGGAGGGAGTGGGTTAAGGCTGTAGGAGGGAGAGGAGGGTGTGGGTTAAGGCTGTAGGAGGGAATGGGTTAAGGCTGTGGGAAACTGGGTTAAGGCTGTGGGTGGGTTAAGGCTGTGGGAGGGAGTGGGTTAAGGCTGTAGGAGGGAGTGGGTTAAGAGGCTGTAGGAGGGAGTGGGTTAAGGCTATAGGAGGTGGGTTAAAGGCTGTAGGAGGGAGTGGGTTAAGGCTATAGGAGTGAGTGGGTTAAGGCTATAGGAGGGATGGGTTAAAGGCTATAGGAGGGAGTGGGTTAAAAGGCTGTAGGAGGGAGTGGGTTAAGGCTGTAGGAGGAGTGGGTTAAGGCTGTGTAGGAGGGAGTGGGTTAAGGCTGTAGGGAGGAGTGGGTTAAAACTATAGGAGGGAGTGGGTTAAGGCTGTAGGAGGCTGTAGGGAGGGTGTGGGTTAAAACTGTAGGAGGCTGTGGAGGGTGTGGGATAAGGCTGTAGGAGGCTGTAAGGAGGGTGTGGGTTAAGGCTGTGGGAGGGAGTGAGTTAAGGCTGTAGGAGGGTGTGGGTTAAGGCTGTAGGAGGGAGTGGGAAGGTGTGGGTTAAGGCTGTAGGAGGGTGTGGGTTAAGGCTGTAGGAGGGAGTGGGAGGGTGTGGGTTAAGGCTGTAGGAGGAGTGGGTTAAGGCTATAGGAGGAAGTGGGTTAAGGCTGTAGGAGGCTGTGGGAGGTGTGGGTAAGGCTGTAGGAGGCTGTGGGAGGGTGTGGGTTAAGGCTGTGGGAGGAGTGGGTTAAGGCTATAGGAGTGGGGTAGGAGGGAGTGGGTTAAGGCTTAGGAGGCTCTGGGAGGGTGGGTTAAGGCTGTGGGAGGAGTGGGGTTAAGGCTGTAGGAGGGCTGTGGTTAAGGGTGTGGGTTAAAACTGAGGGAGGGTGTGGGTTAAGGCTGTTAGGAGGCTGTGGGAGGAAGTGGGTTAAGGCTGTAGGAGGGTGTGGGTTAAAACTGTAGGAGGGAGGGGTGTGGGTTAAAACTGTAGGAGGCTGTGGGAGGGTGTGGGTTAAGGCTGTAGGAAAAGTGAGTTAAAACTATAGGAGGGAGTGGGTTAAGGCTGTAGGAGGGGTTAAAAGTGGGTTAAAGGCTGTAGGAGGGTGTAGGGGTTAAGGCTGTAGGAGGGAGTGGGAGGGTGTGGGTTAAAACTGTAGGAGGAAGTGGGTTAAAACTATAGGAGGGAGTGGGTTAAGGCTTAGGAGGCTGTAGGAGGGTGTGGGTTAAAGGCTGTAGGAGGTGTGGGTTAAAACTGTAGGAGGGTGGGTTAAGGCTGTAGGAGGTGTGGGTTAAGGCTGTAGGAGGAGTGGGTTAAAACTGTGGGAGGGTGTGGGTTAAGGCTGTAGGAGGGAGGGTGTGGGTTAAGGCTGTAGGGAGGGTGTGGGTTAAAGGCTGTAGGAGGGTGTGGGTTAAGGCTGTAGGAGGGAGTAAGGGAGGAGGGTGTGGGTTAAGGCTGTAGGAGGGTGTGGGTTAAAGGCTGTAGGAGGGTGGGTGGGTTAAGGCTGTAGGAAGGAGTGGGTTAAAACTATAGGAGGGAAGTTAAGGGTTAAACTGTAGGAGGGTGTGGGTTAAGGCTGTAGGAGGCTGTGGGGAGGTGTGGGTTAAGGCTGTGGGAGGAGTGGGTTAAGGCTATAGGAGGGAGTGGGTTAAGGCTGTAAGGAGCTGTGGGAGGGTGTAGGTAAAACTTAAAACTGTAGGAGGGTGTGGTTAAAACTGTAGGGAAGGAAGTAGGTTAAAACTATAGGAGGTAGTGGGTTAAAACTATAGGAAGCTGTGGGTTAAGGCTGTGGGAAAAAATGTAGGTTAAAACTGTGGGAGGAAATGGGTTAAAACTAGGAGGGAGGAAGTGGGTTAAGGCTGTAGGAGGAGGGGAGTGGGTTAAAACTGTAGGAGGGTGTGGGAGTGGGGTTAAAACTGTAGGAAAGGGTGTGGGGTTAAAGGCTGTAGGAGTGGGAGGAGTGGGTTAAGGCTATAGGAGGAGTAGGTTAAGGCTGTAGGAGGGTGTGGGTTAAAACTGTAGGAGGAAAGGAGGGTGTGGGTTAAGGCTGTAGGAGGAGTGGGTTAAGGCTGTAGGAGGGTGTGGGTTAAAACTGTAGGAGGCTGTGGGAGGAGTGGGTTAAAAACTGTAGGAGGAGGGAGTGGGGTTAAACTGTAGGAGGGGGGGAGGGTGTGGGTTAAGGCTGTAGGAGGGAGTGGGTTAAAACTATAGGGAGGGAGTGGGTTAAGGCTGTAGGAGGGTGTGGGTTAAGGCTGTAGGAGGAGTGGGTTAAGGCTGTAGGAGGGTGTGGGTTAAACTGTAGGAGGCTGTAGGAGGTGTGGGTTAAGGCTGTAGGAGGAAGTGGTTAAGGGTGTGGGTTAAGGCTGTAGGAGGGAGTGGGTTAAAGGCTGTAGGAGGGAGTGGGTTAAAACTGTAGGAGGGTGGGAGGGTGGGTTAAGGCTGTAGGAGGCTGTGGGAGGGTGTGGTTAAGGCTGTGGGAGGGAGTGGGTTAAAACTGTAGGAGGAGTGGGTTAAAACTGTAGGAGGTGTGGGTTAAGGCTGTAGGAGGAAGTCTGGGAGGGTGTGGGTTAAAACTGTAGGAGGTGTGGGTTAAAACTGTAGGAAAGGAAACTGGGAGGGTGTGGGTTAAGGCTGTAGGAGGAGTGGGTTAAACTATAGGAGGGAGTGGGTTAAGGCTGTAGGAGGCTGTGGGAGGGTGTGGGTTAAGGCTGTAGGAGGCTGTGGGAAACTGTGGGTTAAAGGCTGTAGGAGGAGTGGGTTAAGGCTATAGGAGGGAGTGGGTTAAGGCTGTAGGAGGCTGTGGAAGGGTGTGGGTTAAGGCTGTAGGAAAGGTGGGTTAAGGCTGTAGGAGGGAGTGGGTTAAGGCTGTAGGAGGAGTGGGTTAAACTATAGGAGGAGTGGGTTAAGGCTGTAGGAGGAGGGAATGGGTTAAGGCTGTAGGAGGGAGTGGGTTAAAGGCTGTAGGAGGGAGTGGGTTAAGGCTGTAGGAGGAAGTGGGTTAAGGCTGTGGAGTTAAGGGGTTAAGGCTGTAGGAGGGAGTGGGTTAAACTATAGGAGGGTGGGTTAAAACTGGGAAAGGCTGTGGGTTAAGGCTGTAGGAGGGTGTGGGTTAAGGCTGTAGGAAGGAAGTGGGTTAAAACTGTAGGAGGGTGTGGGTTAAAACTATAGGAGGGATTAAATTAAAAGGCTGTAAAAGGAGGAGTGGGTTAAAACTGTAGGAAGGGGAGGGTGTGGGTTAAAACTGTAGGAGGGAGTGGGTTAAAACTGTAGGAGGGAGTGGGTTAAAGGCTGTAGGAGGAAGGGGTTAAGGCTGTAGGAGGGAGTGTGGGTTAAGGCTGTAGGAGGAAGTGGGTTAAGGCTGTAGGAAGGCTGAGGAGGGTGTGGGTTAAAACTGTAGGAGGGAGGGAGTGGGTTAAGGCTGTAGGAGGAAGTGGGTTAAGGCTGTAGGAGGAAATGGGTTAAAACTGTGGAAAGGTTAAAGGCTATAGGGGAGGGGTTAAAACTTAGGAGGCTGTGGGAGGTGTGGGTTAAAACTGTAGGAGGCTGTAAGGGTGGAGTTAAGGCTGTAGGAGGGAGGTTAAGGTTAAGGCTGTGGGAGGGTGTGGGTTAAGGCTGTAGGAGGGTGTGGAGTTAAAACTGTAGGTGGGTTAAAACTGTAGGAGGGAATGGGTTAAAACTGTAGGTAAATTAAAAGGGAGGGTGGTTAAAACTGTAGGGAGGGTGTGGGTTAAGGCTGTAGGAGGGAGTGGGTTAAGGCTATAGGAGGGAGTGGGTTAAGGCTGTAGGAGGCTGTGGGAGGGTGTGGGTTAAGGCTGTGGAAGGAGGCTGTGGGAGGGTGTGGGTTAAGGCTGTGGGAGGGAGTGGGTTAAACTATAGGAGGGAGTGGGTTAAGGCTGTAGGAGGCTGTGGGAGGGTGTGGGTTAAAACTGTAGGAGGCTGTGGGAGGGTGTGGGTTAAGGCTGTAGGAGGGAGGGTTAAAACTGTAGGAGGGAGTGGGTTAAAACTGTAGGAGGGAGTGGGTTAAGGCTATAGGAAGGGAGTGGGTTAAAACTGTAGGAGGGTGTGGGTTAAACTATAGGAGGCTGTGGGTTAAAGACTGTAGGAGGGTGTGGGTTAAGGCTGTAGGAGGAGTGGGTTAAGGCTGTAGGAGGGAGTGGGTTAAGGCTGTAGGAGGGAGTGGGTTAAGGCTGTAGGAGGGTGTGGGTTAAGGCTGTAGGAGGAGTGGGTTAAAACTGTAGGAGGAGTGGGTTAAGCTGTAGGAGGGACTGGGTTAAGGCTGTAGGAGGTGTGGGTTAAGGCTGTAGGAGGAGTGGGTTAAGGCTGTAGGAGGGAGTGGGTTAAAGGCTGTAGGAGGGAGTGGGTTAAGGCTGTAGGAGGCTGTGGGAGGGAGTGGGTTAAACTGTAGGAAAGGGAGTGGGTTAAAGGCTGTAGGAGGGAGTGGGTTAAGGCTGTAGGAGGGGTGGGTTAAGGCTGTAGGAGGGGTAGGAGGGAGTGGGTTAAGGCTGTTAGGGAGGCTGTGGGAGGGTGTGGGTTAAGGCTGTAGGAGGGGTGTTTAAGGCTGTAGGAGGGTGTGGGTTAAGGCTGTAGGGCTGGGTGTGGGTTAAACTGTAGGGGAGGTGTGGGAGGGTGTGGGTTAAAACTGTAGGAGGGAGTGGGTTAAGGCTGTAGGAGGCTGTAGGAAGGATGGGTTAAAACTGTAGGAGGTGGGTTAAAACTGTAGGAGTGGAAGGTGTGGGTTAAAACTATAGGAGGGAGTGGGTTAAAACTGTAGGAGGCTGCTGGGAGGGTGTGGGTTAAAACTGTAGGAGGCTGTAGGAGGGTGTGGGTTAAGGCTGTAGGAAGGAGTGAGTTAAAACTATAGGAGGGAGTGGGTTAAACTGTAGGAGGCTGTGGGAGGGTGTGGGTTAAACTGTAGGAGGCTGTGGGAGGGTGTGGGTTAACTGTAGGAGGGTGTGGGTTAAGGCTGTAGGAGGGAGTGGGTTAAAACTATAGGAGGGAGTGGGTTAAAACTATAGGAGGGAGTGGGTTAAAACTAGAGGGAGTGGGTTAAAACTATAGGAGGGAAAGTGGGTTAAAACTGTAGGAGGGTTAATTAAACTGTAGGAGTGGTTAAGGCTGTAGGAGGAGTGTGGGTTAAAACTGTAGGAGGGAGTGGGTTAAGGCTGTAGGGAGGGAGAAAAGTGGGTTAAAACTGTAGGAAGGGCTGGGTTAAAACTGTAAGGAGGGAGTGGGTTAAAAACTAGAGAAAGGAGGAGTGGGTTAAAGGCTGTAGGAGGTAGAGGGTTAAAACTGTTAAACTGAAGGAAAGGTGGGTTAAAACTATAGGAAGGAAGGTTAAGGCTGTAGGAAAACTGAGAAGGAAGTGGGTTAAAACTGTGGAAGGAGGGTTAAAGTGGTTAAAACTGTAAGGGAGGTGTGGGTTAAAACTATAGGCTGAAAGGAAGTGGGTTAAACTATAGGAGGGAGTGGGTTAAAACTATAGGAAAGGAAAGTGGGAGGTTGGGTTAAAACTGTAAGGTTAAAACTGTAGGAGGGTGTGGGTTAAAACTGTAGGGAGGAAGTGGGTTAAAACTATAGGAGGAAGTGGGTTAAAACTGTAGGAAGCTGTGGGAGGGTGTGGGTTAAGGCTGTAGGAGGCTAAAACTGGGAGGGTGTGGGTTAAGGCTGTAGGAGGGAGTGGGTTAAGGCTATAGGAGGAGAAGTGGGTTAAAACTGTAGGAAAGGAAGTAAATTAAAAGGCTGTAGGAGGAGTGGTTAAAACTGTAGGAGGAAGTAAATTAAAACTGAAAGTGGAGGTGTGGGTTAAAACTAAGGAAGTGGGTTAAAACTGTAGGAAGGAGTGGGTTAAGGCTGAAGGATAAGTGGGTTAAAACTGTAGGAGGGAGTGGGTTAAAACTGTAGGAGGGAGTGGGTTAAAACTGTAGGAGGGAAGTGGGTTAAAACTATAGGAGGAAGAGTGGGTTAAGGCTGTAGGAGGAGTGGGTTAAGGCTGTAGGAGGGGAAAGTGGGTTAAAACTGTAGGAGGGAGTGGGTTAAGGCTGTAGGGAGGGAGTGGGTTAAGGCTGTAGGAGGGAGTAGGTTAAGGCTATAGGAGTGGGTGGGTTAGGAGGCTGTAGGAGAGTGGGTTAAGGCTGTAGGAGGGAGTGGGTTAAAAGGCTGTAGGAAGGAGTGGGTTAAAACTATAGGAGGGAGTGGGTTAAGGCTGTAGGAAGGTGTGGGTTAAAACTGTAGGAGGATTAAAAGTGGGTTAAGGCTGTAGGAGGGAGTGGGTTAAAGGCTGTAGGAAGGGGAGTGGGTTAAAACTGTAGAAAGGGAATTAAAACTTAAGGCTGTAGGAAGTTAAAGGCTGTGGGAGGGAGTGGGTTAAAACTGTAGGAAAGTAGGAAGTAAAAGTTAAGGCTGTAGGGAGGGAGTGGGTTAAGGCTGTAGGAGGGAGTGGGTTAAGGCTGTAAAGGAAAGTGGGTTAAAACTGTAGGAGGAGTGGGTTAAAACTGTAGGAGGAGTGGGTTAAGGCTGTAGGAGGGAGTGGGTTAAGGCTGTAGGAGGAGTGGGTTAAGGCTGTAGGAAAGGGAGTGGGTTAAGGCTGTAGGAGGGAGTGGGTTAAGGCTGTAGGAGGGAGTGGGTTAAAACTGTAGGAGGGAAGTGGGTTAAAGGCTATAGGGAGGGAGTGGGTTAAGGCTATAGGGAGGAAAGTGGGTTAAAACTATAGGAGGGGTGGGTTAAAACTATAGTGGGTTAAGGCTATAGGAGGAAGTGGGTTAAAACTGGAGGGAGTGGGTTAAAAACTCAAGAAGTAAATTAAAACTGTAGGAGAGGGTGTGGGTTAAGGCTGTAGGAGGCTGTGGGAAAGTGGGTTAAGGCTGTAGGAGGAGTGGGTTAAAACTGTAGGAGGGAGTGGTTAAAAGGCTATTAAAAAACTGGGTTAAAACTGTAGGAGGAGTGGGTTAAAACTGTAGGAAGGGAATGGGATTAAAACTGTAGGATTAGGAAGTGTGGGTTAAAACTGTGGAAGAAAGTAGTTAAAACTGTAGGGAGGGAGTTAATTAAAACTGTAGGAAGGTGTGGGATTAAAACTGTAGGAGGCTGTGGAGAGGTGTGGGTTAAAACTGTGGGAGGAGTGGGTTAAAACTGTAGGAGGTGTGGGTTAAGGCTGTAAGGCTGTGGGAGGGTAATGGGTTAAAACTGTAGGAGGCTGTGGGAGGGTGTGGGTTAAAACTGTAGGAAATATTTTAAAACTGTGGGAAGAAATGGGTTAAAACTATAGGAAAGGAGAAGGTGTGGGTTAAGGCTGTAGGAGGGAGTGGGTTAAAACTGTAGGAGGGAGGGTGTGGGTTAAAACTAGGAGAAAGTGGGTTAAAACTATAGGGAAGGAAGTGTAGGTTAAAAGCTGGAGGAAGGTGGTTAAAACTGTAGGAAGGAGAGTGTGTAAAAGGTTCAAGGACTGTGGGAGGGTTAAAACTATAGGAAAGAAATACATTAAAACTGTAGGAAAGGGAAGTGGGTTAAAACTGTAAGGGTGGTTAAAAACTGTAGGAAGGAACTGTGGGAAGGAAGTAAATTAAAACTGTAGGAGGAATGGGTTAAAACTAGGAAGGAAAGGTGTGGGTTAAAAGCTAGGAAGGGAAGTGGGTTAAAACTATAGGAAGGAAGTGGGTTAAAACTATAGGAAGGGAGTTAAAACTTAAAGAGGAGGCTGTAGGAGGGGTGGGTTAAGGCTGTAAAGGCTGTGGGAGGTGTGGGTTAAAACTGTAGGAAACTGTGGGGTGTGGGTTAAAACTGTGGGAGGTGTGGGTTAAAACTGTAGGAGGGAATTAAAACTGTTAAGGCTGTGGGAGGGTGTGGGTTAAGGCTGTAGGAGGCTGTGGGTAGGAGTGTGGGTTAAGGCTGTAGGAGGCTGTGGGAGGGTGTGGGTTAAGGCTGTGGGAGGGTGTGGGTTAAGGCTGTAGGAGGCTGTGGGAGGGTGTGGGTTAAGGCTGTAGGAGGAGTGGGTTAAGGCTGTAGGAGGGAGTGGGTTAAAACTGTAGGGTGTGGGTTAAGGTTAAAACTGTAGGAGGGTGTGGGTTAAAACTGTAGGAGGAGGTGGGAGTGTGGGTTAAAACTGTAGGAGGGAGTGGGTTAAGGCTATAGGAGGGAGTGGGTTAAAACTGTAGGAGGCTGTGGGAGGGTGTGGGTTAAGGCTGTAGGAGGCTGTGGAAGGTGTGGGTTAAACTGTGGGAGGGAGTGGGTTAAAACTATAGGAAGGAAGTGGGTTAAAACTGTAGGAGAACTGTGGAAGGTGTGGGTTAAAACTGTAGGAGGAAGTAAATTAAAAACTGTAGGAAGGAAGTAAGTAAAAACTATAAGAAAAAGTGGGTTAAAACTGTAGGAGAAGTGGGTTAAAACTGTAGGAGGGAGTGGGTTAAAACTGTAGGAGGGAGTGGGTTAAAACTGTAGGAGGGAGTAAATTAAAAGGCTGTAGGAGGGAGTGGGTTAAAACTGTAAGAGGAAGTGGGTTAAGGCTGTAGGAGGGAGTGGGTTAAACTGTAGGAGGGAGTGGGTTAAAACTGTAGGAGGGAGTGGGTTAAAACTGTAGGAGGAGTGGGTTAAAGGCTGTAGGAGGGAGTGGGTTAAAACTGTAGGAAGGGATGGGTTAAAGCTGTAGAAAGGAAGTAGGTTAAAACTGTAGGAAGAAGTGGGTTAAAACTGTAGAAGGAGGGAGTGTGGAGTTAAACTGTAGGAGGGAGTGGGTTAAACTATAGGAGGTGTGGGTTAAAACTATAGGAGGGAGTGGGTTAAAACTATAGGAGGGAGTGGGTGGGTAAAAGCTATAGGAGGGAGTGGGTTAAAACTGTAGGAGGAAGTGGGTTAAAACTGTAGGAGGGAGTGGGTTAAAACTGTAGGAGGGAGTGGGTTAAAACTATAGGAGGGAGTGGGTTAAACTGTAGGAGGGAGTGGGTTAAAACTGTGGAGGGAAGTGGGTTAAGGCTAGGAGGAAAGTAAATTAAAACTGTAGGAGGGAGTAGAAAACTGTAGGAAATTAAAACTTAAGAGGCTGTAGGAGGGAGTGGGTTAAAACTGTAGGAGGAGTGGGAAAACTGTGGGTTAAGGCTGTAGGAAAAGTTAAAACTGTAAAGGTTAAAGGCTGTAGGAAGGTGTGGGTTAAGGCTGTAGGAGGTGTGGGTTAAAACTGTAGGAGGCTGTAAGGAGGTGTGGGTTAAAACTGTAGGAGGGAGTGGGTTAAAACTAGGAAGGAGGAGGAAAAAGTGGGTTAAAACTGTAGGAAGGAAGTGGGTTAAAACTATAGGAGGGAGTGGGTTAAAACTGTAGGAGAAGTGGGTTAAAACTGTAGGAAGGTGGAAGGTGTGGGTTAAAACTGTAAGGAAGGTGGGGTTAAAACTGTAGGGAGGGGAGTGGGTTAAAACTATAGGAGAAAGTGGGTTAAGGCTGTAGGGAGGCTGTAGGAGGGTGTGGGTTAAGGCTGTAGGAGGCTGTGGGAGGGTGTGGGTTAAGGCTGTAGGAGGGAGTGGGTTAAGGCTATAGGAGGAGTGGGTTAAACTGTAGGAGGGAGTGGGTTGGGCTATAGGAGTTAAAAAGTGGGTTAAGGCTGTAGGAAGGGAGTGGGTTAAAACTATAGAAGGAAAGAAGGTTAAAGGCTTAAAGGAGGAAGTGGGTTAAAACTGTAGGAAGGAAGTAAGGTTAAACTATAGGAAAGGAAGTGGGTTAAAACTGTAGGAAGGGAGTGGGTTCAAACTGTAAAGGAAAGGAAGTTGGGTTAAGGCTATAGGAAAGGAAGTAAATAAAAGGCTGTAGGAAAGAAAGTGGGTTAAACTATAGGTTAAGAAAGTGGGTTAAGGCTATAGGAGAAGGAGTTAAAACTGTGGAGGGAGTGGGTTAAACTGTAGGAAGTGGGTTAAAACTGTAGGAGGGAGTGGGTTAAAACTGTAGGAGGAAGTGGGTTAAAACTGTAGGAAAGTGGGTTAAAACTGTTAATTAAAACTATAGGGAGGGAGTGGGTTAAAACTATAGGAGGGAGTGGAATTAAAACTATAGGAAGGAAGTAAATTAAAACTATAGGAGAAGTGGGTTAAACTATAGGAAGGAAGTGGGTTAAAACTGTAGGGAGGCTGTGGGAGGGTGTGGGTTAAACTTAGGAGGCTGTAGGAGGTGTGGGTTAAAACTGTAGGAGGGTGTGGGTTAAGGCTGTAGGAGGAGGAAGGGGGTGTGGGTTAAGGCTGTAGGAGGGAGTGGGTTAAAGGCTGTAGGAGGGGGAAAGTGGGTTAAAACTGTAGGAGGAGTAAATTAAAACTGTAGGAGGGAGTGGGTTAAAACTATAGGAGGGAGTGGGTTAAGGCTGTAGGAGGCTGTGGGAGGTGTGGGTTAAGGCTGTAGGAAACTGTGGGAGGGTGTGGGTTAAACTGTGGAGTTAAGCTGTTAAGGCTATAGGAGGAGTGGGTTAAAGCTGTAGGAAGGGAGTGGGTTAAGGCTATAGGACTGAGGAGGTTAAAGCTTAGGAGGGAGTGGGTTAAGGCTGTAGGAGGGAGTGGGTTAAGGCTGAAGGAGGGAGTGGGTTAAGGCTGTAGGAGGAGTGGGTTAAAACTGTAGGAGGAGTGGGTTAAGGCTGTAGGAGGGAGTGGGTTAAACTGTAGGAGGGAGTGGGTTAAAACTGTAGGAGGGAGTGGGGTTAAAACTGTAGGGAAATTAAAACTGTAGGAAAGGGGAGTGGGTTAAAACTGTAGGAAAGGAAGTGGGTTAAAACTGTAGGAAGGAAGTGGGTTAAAACTGTAGGAAAGAGGGAGTGGGTTAAGGCTGTAGGAAGGGAGTGGGTTAAAACTGTAGGAAAGGAAGTGGGTTAAAACTGTAGGGAAGGAGTGGGTTAAAACTATAGGAAGGAGTGGGTTAAGGCTGTAGGAGGGAGTGGGTTAAGAGGCTGTAGGAGGGTGGGTTAAGGCTGTAGGAGGAGTGGGTTAAGAGGCTGTAGGAGAGGAGTGGGTTAAGGCTGTAGGAGGGAGTGGGTTAAAGAAGCTGTAGGAGGAGTGTGGGTTAAGGCTGTAGGAGGGAGTGGGCTAAAACTAGGAGGAGGGAGTGGGTTAAAACTATAGGGAGTGGGTTAAGGCTGTAGGAAACTGTGGAGGGTTGGGTTAAGGCTGTAGGAACTGTGAAGGTGTGGGTTAAAACTGTAGGAGGCTGTGATTAAAACTGTGGGTTAAAACTGTGGGAGGAGTGGGTTAAGGCTATAGGAGGGAGTGGGTTAAAACTGTAGAGGCTGTGGGAGGGTGTAAAACTAAGGCTGTAGGAGGCTAGGGAGGGTAAATTAAAACTGTAGGAGGGTGTGGGATTAAACTATAGGAGGCTGTGGAAGGGGTGGGTTAAAACTGTAGGAAGGGAGTGGGTTAAGCTAGGGAAGGAGTGGGTTAAGGCTGTAGGAGGGTGTGGGTTAAAAACTGTAGGAGGGAGTGGGAGGGTGTGGGTTAAGGCTGTAGGAGGGAGTGGGTTAAGGCTATAGGAGGGAGTGGGTTAAACTGTAGGAGGCTGTGGGAGGGTGTGGGTTAAGGCTGTAGGAGGCTGTGGGAGGGTGTGGGTTAAGGCTGTGGGAGGGAGTGGGTTAAGGCTATAGGAGGGAGTGGGTTAAGGTTGTAGAAACTGTGGGAGGGTGTGGGTTAAAACTGTAGGAGGGAGTGGGTTAAAACTGTAGGAGGAGTGGGTTAAAAGGCTATAGGAGGAGTGGGTTAAAACTGTAGGAGGAGTGGGTTAAGGCTGTAGGAGGGAGTGGGTTCAAACTGGAGGAGAAGTGGGTTAAACTGTAGAAAGGGAGTGGGTAAAAAAAGGAAGGAAGTGGGTTAAAACTAAGAAAGAGGTGGGTAAAACTGTAGGAGGGAGTGGGTTAAACTGTATGGAAAGGAGGGAGTGGGTTAAAACTGTAGGAGGGAAGTGGGTTAAAACTGTAGGAGAAAGTGGGTTAAAAACTATAGGAAACTGTTAAACTATAGGAGGGAGTGGGTTAAAACTATAGGAAAGGGTTAAGGTTAAAAGGAAAGGAAGGATTAAAACTATAGGAAAGGAAGTGGGTTAAAACTATAGGAAGGAAGTGGGTTAAGGCTATATGGATTAAAAAGTGGGTTAAAAACTAAAACTAGGAGGAGTGTGGGTTAAAACTGTAGGAGGGAGTGGGTTATTAAAACTGTAGGAGGGAGTGGGTTAAAACTGTGCTGTTGAGGAGTGGGTTAAAACTGTAGGAGGGAGTGGGTTAAGGCTGTAGGAGGGAGTGGAAAGGGTGTGGGTTAAGGCTGTAGGAGGGAGTGGGTTAAACTGTAGGAAAGTGGGGAGTGTGGGTTAAAACTATAGGAGGAGTAGGTTAAAACTATAGGAGGAAGTGGGTTAAAACTGTGGGAAAGGAAAGTGGGTTAAAACTGTAGGAGGCTGTGGGAGGGTGTGGGTTAAAACTAAGGAGGAAGTGGGTTAAAACTATAGGAGGGAGTAAATTAAAACTGTAGGAGGAAGGGTGGTTAAAACTATAGGAGGAGTAAATTAAAACTGTAGGAGGGAGTGGGTTAAAACTGTGGAAAGGAACTGTAGGAGGGAGTGGGTTAAACTGTAGGAGGGAGTGGGTTAAGGCTATAGGAGGGGAGTGGGTTAAAACTGTAGGAGGAGTGGGTTAAGGCTGTAGGAGGCTGGGAGGGTTGGGTTAAGTTAAACTGTAGGAAGGGAGTAGGTTAAAACTGTAGGAGGAAGTGGGTTAAGGCTATGGAGGAGTGGGTTAAGGCTGTAGGAGGGAGTGGGTTAAAACTATAGGGAAGAAATGGGTTAAAACTGTAGGAGGCTGTGGAAGGTGTGGCTGTTAAGGCTGTGGGAGGTGGGTTAAAACTATAGGAGGAAAGTGGGTTAAACTGTAGGAGGACTTAGTGGGAAGGTATGGTTAAAACTTAAAACTGTAGGAGGTGTGGGTTAAAACTGTAGGAAACTGTGGGGGTGTGGGTTAAAACTGTAGGAGGAAGTGGGTTAAAACTGTAGGAGGAAGTGGGTTAAGGCTGTAGGAAATTAAGTGGGTTAAGGCTGTAGGAGGGAGTGGGTTAAAACTATGGAGGGAGTGGGTTAAAACTGTAGGAGGAAGTGGGTTAAAACTATAGGAGGGATGGGTTAAAACTATAGGAGGAGTGGGTTAAAACTGAAGGAAAGGTTAAAACTGTAGGAAAGTGTAAGTTAAAACTGTAGGAGGGAATAAATTAAAAGCTGTGGGAAAGTGTGGGTTAAGGCTGTAGGAGGAGTGGGTTAAGGCTATAGGAGGAGTGGGATTAAAACTGTAGGAGGTAAGGTGGGTTAAAACTGTGGGTTAAAGGCTAAAACTAGGAGAAACTAAAACTATGGAAAGGGTTAAATTAAAAGGCTGTAGGAGAAGTGGGTTAAACTATAAGGGTGGGAAAGGTGTATTAAAACTGTGGGAAGGTGTAAATTAAACTATAGGAAGGAGTGGGATTGGGAGGAAGAAAGGCTGTAGGATTAAAACTTAAACTGTAGGAGGGAGTGGTAGGCTTAAAACTGTAGGAAAGGAGGAAAGTGGGTTAAAACTGTAGGAAGGAGTAGGTTAAAACTATAGGAGCTGTGGGTTAAAACTGTAGGAGGGAGTGGGTTAAGGCTATAGGAGGGAGTGGGTTAAAGGCTGTAGGAAGGGTGTAATTAAAACTGTAGGAAGGGAGTGGGTTAAAACTGTAGGAGGAGTGGGTTAAAACTGTAGGAGGGAGTGGGTTAAGGCTGTAGGAAGCTGGGAGGGTGTGGGTTAAGGCTGTAGGAGGCTGTAGGGAGGGGTTATTAAAACTGTATAGGAAAGAGTGGGTTTAAAACTATAGGAGAAAGTGGGTTAAAACTGTAGGAAGGAGGGAGTGGGTTAAAACTATAGGAAGGAAAGTGGGTTAAGGCTGTAGGAGGGAGTGGGTTAAGGCTGTAGGAGAAAGGAGTGGGTTAAGGCTGTAGGAAAACTGGGTTAAGGCTAGGAGGGAGTGGGTTAAAACTGTAGGAAGGAAGTGGGTTAAAGGAAATAGGATTAAAACTAAATGTAAGTTAAAACTGTAGGAAATTGGGTTAAAACTGTGGAAAGAAATTAAGTTTAAACTGTAGGAAGAAAGTGTGGTTAAAACTGTAGGAAAGGAAGGGTGGGTTAAAACTGTAGGAGGAAGTGGGTTAAACTGTAGGAGAAGTGGGAGTTAAAAGTTATTAAAACTGTAGGAAAGGAAATGGGTTAAAACTGTAGGAAAGTGGGTTAAAACTATAGGAGAAGTAGGTTAAAACTAGGAGAAACTGTAGGTTAAGGCTGTAGGAGGCTGTAGGAGGTGTAATAAATTAAGGCTGTAGGAAAGTTAAGGCTGTAAACTGTTAGGAAGGGGTTAAAACTATAGGAAGAAGTGGAATTAAAACTGTAGGAAGGAAGAAGGTTAAAACTAAAGGAAAGTGGGTTAAAACTATAGGAGGGAGTGGGTTAAAACTGTAGGAGGCTGTAGGAAGTGTGGGTTAAAACTGTAGGAGGCTGTGGGAGGGTGTGGGTTAAAACTGTGGGAGAAAGTAAATTAAAGGCTATAGGAAGTGGGTTAAAAAAACTAGGAAGAAGTGGGTTAAGGCTGTAGGAGGGAAGAAATTAAGGTGGAATTAAAACTGTAGGAAGTGGGTTAAAACTGTAGGAGGGAGTAGGTTAAAACTGTAGGAGGAGGGAGTAAAATTAAAGGCTGTAGAAAGGGAGTAAATTAAAACTATAGGAGAGCTGTAAGGTTAAGAGCTGTAGGAGAAGGTAGGTTAAAACTATAGGGAGCTGTAAATTAAGGTGTGGGTTAAAAACTGTAGGAAGGCTGTAGAAAGGCTTAAGGCTGTGGAAGGGTGTGGGTTAAGCTGTAGGAAAGGGTGTGGAATTAAAACTAGGAGGAAGTAGGGAAAAAACTGTAGGGAGGGTGGGGTTAAAACTGTAGGAGGAAGAAGTGGGTTAAAACTGTAGGAGGGAGTGGGTTAAGGCTATAGGAGGGAGTGGGTTAAACTATAGGAGGAGTGGGTTAAAACTGTAGGAACTCTAGGAAGTAAGAAATTAAAACTGTAGGAGGCTGTGGGGGAGTGGGTTAAAACTGTAGGAGGGAGTGGGTTAAAACTGTAGGAGGGAGTGGGTTAAAACTGTAGGAGGGAGTGGGTTAAGGCTATAGGAGGGAGTGGGTTAAGGCTATAGGAGGGAGTAAATTAAAACTGTAGGAGGCTGTGGAGGGTGTGGGTTAAGGCTGTAGGAGGCTGTGGGAGGGAAAATTAAGGCTGTGGGAGGGAGGGGTTAAAGGCTATAGGAGGGAGTGGGTTAAGGCTGTAGGAGGGAGTGGGTTAAACTGTAGGAGGGAGTGGGTTAAGGCTGTAGGAGGGAGTGGGTTAAGGCTGTAGGAGGGAGTAGAAGGGTGTGGGTTAAGGCTGTAGTAGGAGGAATGGGTTAAGGCTGTAGGAGGAAGTGGGTTAAAACTGTAGGAAAGGTAGTGGGTTAAAACTGTAGGAGGGAGTTTAAAACTGGGAGGGTATGGAAATTAAGGCTGTAGGAGGCTGTGGGAGGGTGTGGGTTAAGGCTGTGGGTTAAAACTGTAGGAGGCTGTGGGAGGGTGTGGTTAAAAGGCTGTAGGAGGCTGTGGGAGGTGTGGGTTAAAACTGTAGGAGGGTGTGGGTTAAGGCTGTAGGAGGGAGGAGGGTGTGGATTAAAACTGTAGGAGGGAGTGGGTTAAGGCTATAGGAGGGAGTGGGTTAAGGCTATAGGAGGGAGTGGGTTAAGGCTGTAGGAGGCTGTGGGAGGTGTGGGTTAAGGCTGTAGGAACTGTCAGGAGGGTGTGGTTAAACTGTGGGAGGGAGGGAGTGGGTTAAAACTATAGGAGGGAGTGGGTTAAGGCTGTAGGAGGGTGTTTGTTAAAACTGTAGGAAAGTGGGAGGGTGGGTTAAGGCTGTAGGAGGGAGTGGGTTAAAACTATAGGAGGGAGTGGGTTAAGGCTATAGGAAAGTGGGTTAAACTATAGGAGGGAGTGGGTTAAACTGTAGGAGGCTGTGGGAAACTGTAGGAAAGGGGTTAAATTATAGGAGGGAGTGGGTTAAAACTGTAGGAGGGAGTGGGTTAAGGCTGTAGGAAAGGAGTGGGTTAAAACTTTAGGAGGGAGTGGGTTAAGGCTGTAAAACTGTGGGGGGAATGGGTTAAGGCTGTAGGAGGGAGTGGGTTAAAGCTATAGGAGGGAGTGGGTTAAGGCTGTAGGAGGGAGTGGGTTAAAGGCTGTAGGAGGTATGGGTTAAGGCTGTAGGAGGAGTGGGTTAAACTGTATGAGGAGAGAGGGGTGGTTAAGGCTGTAGGAGGCTGTGGGAGGGTGTGGTTAAGGCTGTAGGAGGGAGTGGGTTAAAACTATAGGAGGTAGTGGGTTAAAACTATAGGAGGGAGTGGGTTAAGGCTGTAGGAGGCTCTGGGAGGAAAGTGGGTTAAACTGTGGGAGGGTGTGGGGTAAGGCTGTAGGAGGCTGTAGGGGAGGGTGTGGGTTAAGGCTGTAGGGAGGGAGTTGGTTAAAGGCTATAGGAGGGAGTGGGTTAAAACTGTAGGAGGGAGTGGGTTAACTGTAGGAGGGAGTGGGTTAAACTTAGGAGGAAGTGGGTTAAGGCTGTAGGAACTGTGGGGGGGTGGGTTAAACTGTAGGAGGGAGTGGGTTAAAGCTATAGGAGGGAGTGGGTTAAGGCTGTAGGAGGGAGTGGGTTAAGGCTGTAGGAGGGAGTGGGTTAAAAGCTGTAGGAGGAAGTGGGTTAAAACTGTAGGAGGCTGTGAGAGGGTGTGGGTTAAAACTGTAGGAGGGAGGGAGGTGTGGTTAAAACTGTGGAGGAGTTGGTTAAAGGCTATAGGAGGAAGTGGGTTAAGGCTGTGAAAGGGTGTGGGTTAAAACTGTAGGAGGCTGTGGGAGGGTGTGGTTAAAACTGTGGGAGGGAGTGGGTTAAAACTATAGGAGGGTAGGAGTGGGTTAAAACTGTAGGAGGGAGTGGGTTAAAACTATAGGAGGGAGTGGGTTAAAACTGTAGGAGGGAGTGGGTTAAGGCTGTAGGAGAGTGGGTAGAAGGTGTGGGTTAAAACTGTAGGAGGGAATGGGTTAAAACTGTAGGGAGGGAGTGGGTTAAACTGTAGGAGGAGTGGGTTAAGAGGTAGTTTAAAACTGTGGGAGGGAGTGGGGTTAAAACTGTAGGAGGCTGTGGGAGGGTGTGGGTTAAGGCTGTAGGAGGCTGTTGGAGGGTGTGGGTTAAGGCTGTAGGAGGCTGTGGGGGAGTGGGTTAAGGCTGTAGGAGGGAGTGGGTTAAGGAAGTAGGAGGGAGTAAAGGCTATAGGAGGGAGTGGGTTAAGGCTGTAGGAGGCTGTGGGAGGGTGTGGGTTAAGGCTGTAGGAGGGAGTGGGCTTAAGGCTGTAGGAAGGGAGTGGGTTAAAACTGTAGGAGGGAGGGTTAAGGCTGTAGGAGGGAGTGGGTTAAGGCTGTAGGAGGGAGTGGGTTAAAACTATAGGAAAGTGGGTTAAGGCTATAGGAGGGAGTGGGTTAAAACTAGGAGGCTGTGGAGGGTGTGGGTTAAGGCTGGAGGGTGGAGGGTGTTGATTAAGGCTGTGGAGGGAGTGGGTTAAAACTATAGGAGGGAGTGGGTTAAAACTGTAGGAGGGAGTGGGTTAAGGCTATAGGAGGGAGTGGGTTAAGGCTGTAGGAGGGAGTGGGTTAAGGCTGTAGGAGGGAGTAGAAGGGTGTGGGTTAAAACTGTAGGAGGGAATGGATTAAGGCTGTGGGAGGGAGTGGGTTAAGGCTGTAGGAGGGAGTGGTTAAGAGGCTGTAGGAGGGAGTGGGGGAGTAAGGCTGTAAGGAGGCTGTGGGAGGGTGTGGGTTAAGACTGTGGGTTAAGGAAGTAGGAGGCTGTGGGAGGGTGTGGGTTAAGGCTGTAAGGAGGCTGTGGGAGGGTGTGGGTTAAGGCTGTAGGAGGGTGTGGGTTAAGGCTGTAGGAGGCTGTGGAGAGGGTGTGGGTTAAGGCTGTAGGAGGCTGTGGGAGGGTGTTGATTAAGGCTGTGGGAGGGAGTGGGTTAAGGGCTATAGGAGGGAGGGGTTAAGGCTGTAGGAGGGAGTGGGTTAAAACTGTAGGAGGGAGTGGGTTAAAGGCTATAGGAGGGAGTGGGTTAAAACTGTAGGAGGGAGTGGGTTAAGGCTGTAGGAGGGAGTAGAGGGTGTGGGTTAAACTGTAGGAGGAATGGGTTAAAACTGTAGGAGGGAGTGGGTTAAGAGGCTGTAGGAGGGAGTGGGGTAAAGGCTGTAGGAGGTGTAAAAACTGTGGGTTAAGGCTGTGGGTTAAGGCTTAGGAGGCTGTGGAGCTGTGGGTTAAGGCTTAGGAGGCTGTGGGAGGGTGTGGGTTAAGGCTGTAGGAGGGAGTGGGTTAAGGCTGTAGGAGGGAGTGGGTTAAAGCTATAGGAGGGAGTGGGTTAAGGCTGTAGGAGGGAGTGGGTGAAGGCTATAGGAGGGAGTGGGTTAAGGCTATAGGAGGGAGTGGGTTAAGGCTGTAGGAGGCTGTGAGAGGGTGTGGGTTAAGGCTGTAGGAGGCTGTGGGAGGGTGTTGGTTAAGGCTGTGGGAGGGAGTGGGTTAAGGCTATAGGAGGGAGTGGGTTAAGGCTGTAGGAGGGAGTGGGTTAAGGCTATAGGAGTGAGTGGGTTAAGGCTATAGGAGGGAGTGGGTTAAGGCTGTAGGAGGCTGTGAGAGGGTGTGGGTTAAGGCTGTAGGAGGCTGTGGAGAGGTGTTTATTAAGGCTGTGGGAGGGAGTGGGTTAAGGCTGTAGGAGGGAGTGGGTTAAGGCTGTAGGAGGGAGTGGGTTAAGGCTGTAGGAGGGAGTGGGTTAAGGCTGTAGGAGGGAGTAGAAGGGTGTGGGTTAAGGCTGTAGGAGGGAATGGATTAAGGCTGTGGGAGGGAGTGGGTTAAGGCTGTAGGAGGGAGTGGGTTAAGAGGCTGTAGGAGGGAGTGGGAGGGAGTGGGGTAAGGCTGTAGGAGGCTGTGGGAGGGTGTGGGTTAAGGCTGTGGGTTAAGGCTGTAGGAGGCTGTGGGAGGGTGTGGGTTAAGGCTGTAGGAGGCTGTGGGAGGGTGTGGGTTAAGGCTGTAGGAGGGTGTGGGTTAAGGCTGTAGGAGGCTGTGGGGGGAGTGGGTTAAGGCTGTAGGAGGGAGGGAGGGTGTGGATTAAGGCTGTAGGAGGGAGTGGGTTAAAACTATAGGAGGGAGTGGGTTAAGGTTGTAGGAGGCTGTGGGAGGGTGTGGGTTAAGGATGTAGGAGGCTGTGGGAGGGTGTGGGTTAAGGCTGTAGGAGGGAGTGGGTTAAGGCTATAGGAGGGAGTGGGTTAAGGCTGTAGGAGGCTGTGGGAGGGTGTGGGGTAAGGCTGTAGGAGGCTGTGGGAGGGTGTGGTTAAGGCTGTGGGAGGGAGTGGGTTAAGGCTATTGGAGGGAGTGGGTTAAGGCTGTAGGAGGGTGAGGGTTAAGGCTGTAGGAGGGACTGGGAGGGTGTGGGTTAAGGCTGTAGGAGGGTGTGGGTTAAGGCTGTAGGAGGGAGTGGGAGGGTGTGGATTAAGGCTGTAGGAGGGAGTGGGTTAAGGCTATAGGAGGGAGTGGGTTAAGGCTATAGGAGGGAGTGGGTTAAGGCTGTAGGAGGCTGTGGGAGGGAGTGGGTTAAGGCTATAGGAGGGAGGAAGGAGTGGGTTAAGGCTGTAGGAGGGAGTGGGTTAAGGCTGTTGGAATGAGTGGGTTAAGAGGCTGTAGGAGGGAGTGGGTTAAGGCTGTAGGAGGGAGTGGGGAGGGTGTGGGTTAAGGCTGTGGGAGGGTGTGGGTTAAGGCTGCAGGAGGTGTGGGTTAAGGCTGTGGGAGGGAGTAGGTTAAGAGGCTGTAGGAGGGAGTGGGTTAAGGCTGTAGGAGGGAGTGGGTTAAGGCTGTAGGAGGGGTAGGAGGGTGTGGGTTAAGGCTGTGGGAGGGAGTGGGTTAAGGCTGTGGGAGGGAGTGGGTTACGGCTGTAGGAGGCTGTGGGAGGGTGTGGGTTAAGGCTGTAGGAGGGAGTGGGAGGGTGTGGGTTAAGGCTGTAGGAGGGTGTGGGTTAAGGATGTAGGAGGGAGTAGGAGGGTGTGGGTTAAGGCTGTAGGAGGGAATGGGTTAAGGCTGTGGGAGGGAGTCGGTTAAGGCTATAGGAGGGAGTGGGTTAAGGCTGTAGGAGGGAGTGGGTTAAGGCTGTGGGAGGGAGTGGGTTAAGGCTGTGGGAGGGAGTGGGTTAAGGCTGTAGGAGGGAGTGGGAGGGTGTGGGTTAAGGCTGTGGGAGGGAGTGGGTTAAGGCTGTGGGAGGGAGTGGGTTAAGGCTGAGAGAGAGAACCATGTGGCGGAAAAGTTACAGTATAATTGATTCAACTACAATGAGCAGAACTGTAATTTCCAAGCTGCCAGTCTTTGATGTCTTCAGTGACATATGAATTATGGTCAGGTATGTACAGTAGTTACCTTGAGTTACCTTTCTCACTAAGGCAGATGGAATCACACCCTCTCTCCATATCTTCCCTTACAACCATAGAATACCCCCCCCCCCTTGTGATCTTTATGCTCTGTGAGTCCCAAAAGGCAGCCCATAGGGTCCTTGTTTAAAAACAGTGCACTATATAGGGCACCATAGGGACTCTGGCCTAGAGTAGTGCACTATACAAGGAATAGGGCTCTGGTCTAAAGTAGTGCACTATATAGGGAATAGGGCTCTGGTCTAGAGTAGTGCACTATATAGGGAATAGGGCTCTGGTCTAGATTAGTGCACTATACAAGGAATAGGGCTCTGGCCTAAAGTACTGCACTATATAGGGAATATGACTGGTCTAAAGTAGTGCACTATATAGGGAATAGTGTGCCATAGTGCTCTGGTCTAAAGTAGTGTACTATATAGGGAATAGGGCTCTGGTCTAAAGTAGTGCACTATATAGGGAATAGGGCTCTGGTCTAAAGTAGTGCACTATATAGGGAATAGGGTGCCATATGGCTCTGGTCTGAAGTAGTGCACTATATAGGGAATAGGCCTCCATCTGGGATTCACACCATACCTCTAATAATTTAATCTGAGATCTGAGTGCACAGCAACCAACAGACTTGTCTTATCTCGTCTAGAAATTCACTTCTGACTTTCGCAGCATTAACAGATGTCAGACAGACACGTAGTTGACAGTACTCACCCAGGACATTTCAAACAGAAAGCTCTCATGTCAACTCGATCATAGCTACCGTTGTTAATGACCAACGACATGCTCTACATGCCCCCTATTATACAAGGACACAGGACACAAGGACACAGGACACAAGGACACAGGACACAAGGACACAGGACACAAGGACACAGGACACAAGGACACAGGACACAAGGACACAAGGACACAAGGACACAGGACACAAGGACACAGGACACAAGGACACAGGACACAAGGACACAAGGACACAGGACACAAGGACACAGGACACAAGGACACAGGACACAGGACACAAGGACACAGGACACAAGGACACAGGACACAAGGACACAGGACACAAGGACACAGGACACAAGGACACAAGGACACAAGGACACAGGACACAAGGACACAGGACACAAGGACACAGGACACAAGGACACAGGACACAAGGACACAGGACACCAGGACACAAGGACACAGGGAGGGAGGGAGTGGACACAGGACACAAGGACACAAGGACACAGGACACAAGGACACAGGACACAAGGACACAAGGACACAGGACACAGGACACAAGGACACAGGACACAAGGACACAGGACACAAGGACACAGGACACAAGGACACAGGACACAGGACACAAGGACACAAGGACACAGGACACAAGGACACAGGACACAAGGACACAGGACACAGGACACAAGGACACAAGACACAAGGACACAAGGACACAGGACAGGTAGTTGGGACCCAGGACTACAGACATCTATTAAAATAGTATTGGGTATAATTATGACAGGATGCTCAGCTCTGGCATGTCATGGTCTGTCTGACCCTGTGTCTGTCTGTGTGTGTCGATCTACAGCGTAATTGCAATGGGACACTTTCACCTCACGAGCGATGCACCCAAACGCCTGAAGCTAAATTAAAACGATATGTACTGAGGCATAACTAAAGCGGGACACAAGACACATCAAGTCAGGGCTTGTTGTGATATTTCCGACCCTGTATCTGTTTTGTGTTTGTCACGATCACTGTATTGGGACATGAAATCCCACTCTCACAAAGACATCACTCACCAGCCGGCTATAGGGGCTTAGATTAGAACACTGACCTTTGACCTCGCCTATTGTTGCCATGGTACCTCTGCCTGTACCGCAGCGTAAAAGAGAGAACGGGTAGAGGGGGAATCATAGAGCAGGGGAGGGAGAAAGGAGGGGAGGGAGAGGAGGCGAGGGAGAGAAGGGAGGGAGAGGAGGGGAGTGAGGAGGGGAGGGAGAGGAGGGGAGGGAGGAGGGGAGGGAGAGGAGGGGAGGGAGTGAGGAGGGGAGGGAGAGGAGGGAGGGAGGGAGGGGGAGGAGGAGGGGAGGGAGAGGAGGGGAGAGAGGAGGGGAGGGAGAGGAGGGGAGGAGGAGGAGGGGAGGGAGAGGAGGGGAGGGAGAGAGAGAGGAGGGGAGAGAAGGTTTGGAGAAGAAGAGGGAGGGAGGAGGAGGGGAGAGAAGGTTTGGAGAAGAAGAGAGGAGGGGAGAGAAGGTTTGGAGGAGAAGAGGGAGGGAGAGTAGGGGAGGGAGAGGAGGGGAGGGGAGAGGAGGGGAGGGAGGAGGAGGGAGGGAGAGGAGGGGAGGAGGAGGGGAGGGAGAGGAGGGGAGGGAGAAAGGAGGGGGGGAGGGAGAGGAGGGGAGGGAGAGAGGAGGGGAGGGAGAGGAGGGGAGGGGAGGAGAGAGGAGGGGAGGGAGAGGAGGGGAGGGAGAAAGGAGGGGAGGGAGGGAGGGGAGGGAGAGAGGGGAGGGAGAGGAGGGGAGGGAGAGAGGAGGGGAGGAGAGGAGGGGAGGGAGAGAGGAGGGAGGGAGAGGAGGGGAGGGAGAGAGGAGGGGAGGGAGGAGGGATCAGAGAGGAGGGAGAGAAGAAGAGGGGAGGGAGAGAGGAGGGGAGGGAGAGGAGGGGGGAGAGAGAGAGGAGGGGAGGGAGAGGAGGGGAGGGAGGAGGAGGGGAGGGAGGAGGGATCAGAGAGGAGGGGAGAGAAGAAGAGGGAGGGAGAGAGAGGAGGGGGAGAGAAGGTTTGGAGAAGAAGAGGGGAGGGAGGAGGAGGGGAGGGAGAGGAGGGGAGAGAAGGTTTGGAGAAGAAGCGAGGAGGGGAGAGAAGGTTTGGAGAAGAAGAGGGGAGGGAGAGAAGGTTTGCAGGAGAAGAGGGGAGGGAGAGTAGGGGAGGGAGGGGAGGGAGAGAGGAGGGGAGAGAAGGTTTGGAGAAGAAGAGGGGAGGGAGAGGAGGGGAGGGAGAGGAGGGGAGGGAGAGAGGGATCGGAGGGGAGGGAGAGGAGGGGAGGGAGAGAGAAGGTTTGGAGAAGAAGAGGGGAGGGAGTTAGGGATCGGAGGGGAGGGAGAGAGAAGGTTTGGAGAAGAAGAGGGGAGGGAGTGAGGGATCGGAGGGGAGGGAGAGGAGGAGATTGAGGGATCAGAGGGGAGGGGAGAGAAGGTTTGGAGAAGAAGAGGGGAGGGAGTGAGGGATCGGAGGGGAGGGAGAGGAGGGAAGTGAGGGATCAGAGGGGACGGAGAGAGAAGGTTTGGAGAGGAGAGGAGGGAAGTGAGGGATCGGAGGGGAGGGAGAGAGGATTTGGAGAGGAGAGGAGGGAAGTGAGGGATTGGAGGGGAGGGAGAGAGGATTTGGAGAGGAGGGAAGTGAGGGATCAGAGGGGAGGGAGAGGAGGGAAGTGAGGGATCAGAGGGGAGGGAGAGAAGGGAAGTGAGGGATAGGAGGGGAGGGAGAGGAGGGAAGTGAGGGATCAGAGGGGAGGGAGAGGGAAGTGAGGGATCAGAGGGGAGGGAGAGGAGGGAAGTGATGATCAGAGGGGAGGGAGAGAGAGGAGGGGAGGGAGAGAGGAGGGAAGGGAGAGGAGGGAAGGGAGGGATCGGAGGGAAGTGAGGGATCGGAGGGAGGGAGAGAGGAGGGGAGGGAGAGGAGGGAAGTGAGGGATCGGAGTGGAGGGGAGAGAGAGGGGAGGGAGAGGAGGGAAGGAGGGAGAGAGGAGGGGAGGGAGAGAGGAGGGGAGAGGAGGGAAGTGAGGGGAGGAGGAGGGGAGGGAGAGAGGAGGGGAGGGGAGAGGAGGGATCGAGAGGAGGTATTGGGAGGGATCGCAGAGGAGGTATTGGGGGATCGTAGAGGAGGTATTGGGGGATCGTAGAGGAGGTATTGGGGGATCGTAGAGGAGGTATTGGGAGGGATCGTAGAGGAGGTATTGGGAGGGATCGTAGAGGAGGTATTGGGAGGGATCGTAGAGGAGGTATTGGGAGGGATCGTAGAGGAGGTATTGGGAGGGATCGTAGAGGAGGTATTGGGAGGGATCGTAGAGGAGGTATTGGGGGATCGTAGAGGAGATATTGGGAGGGATCGTAGAGGAGGTATTGGGGGATCGTAGAGGAGGTATTGGGGGATCGTAGAGGAGGTATTGGGGGGATCGAGAGGAGGTATTGGGAGGGATCGTAGAGGAGGTATTGGGAGGGATCGTAGAGGAGGTATTGGGAGGGATCGTAGAGGAGGTATTGGGAGGGATCGTAGAGGAGGTATTGGGAGGGATCAGAGGAGGTATTGGGAGGGATCGTAGAGGAGGTATTGGGAGGCAGAGGGGGGATCGTAGAGGAGGTATTGGGGGGATCGTAGAGGAGGTATTGGGAGGGATCGTAGAGGAGGTATTGGGAGGGATTGTAGAGGAGGTATTGGGGGATCGTAGAGGAGGTATTGGGGGGGATCGTAGAGGAGGTATTGGGAGGGATCGTAGAGGAGGTATTGGGAGGGATCGTAGAGGAGGTATTGGGAGGGATCGTAGAGGAGGTATTGGGAGGGATCGTAGAGGAGGTATTGGGGGATCGTAGAGGAGGTATTGGGGGATCGTAGAGGAGGTATTGGGAGGGATCGTAGAGGAGGTATTGAGAGGGATCATAGAGGAGGTATTGGGGGGATCGTAGAGGAGGTATTGGGGGATCGTAGAGGAGGTATTGGGAGGGATCGTAGAGGAGGTATTGGGAGGGATCGTAGAGGAGGTATTGGGAGGGATCGTAGAGGAGGTATTGGGAGGGATCGTAGAGGAGGTATTGGGAGGGATCGTAGAGGAGGTATTGGGGGGATCGTAGAGGAGGTATTGGGAGGGAGAGAGGAGGATCGTAGAGGAGGTATTGGGAGGGAGAGAGGAGGATCGTAGAGGAGGTATTGGGAGGGAGAGAGGAGGATCGTAGAGGAGGTATTGGGAGGTTGAACACGGACGGATGCATAGCCCCAGCAGGTGGTGTTGATTTAAAGGCCCTTTGGCTTCTCCATGTGTTGGAACTAAACCCCATACAAGACAAGCTCAGATCAAAGCACTGTCAAAAGCACTGTCAAACCACTAAGCTTCCTCACACCAGCACATACACAGTCTGTCTCTCACTCTGTCTTTCCCTTTCTCTCCTATAGGTCTCACCACTCTCTCTCTTCTCTCTGTTTCTCTCTCTCTTTCCCTTTCTCTCCTATAGGTCTCACCACTCTCTCTTTCTCTTTCCCTCCTATAGGTCTCACCACTCTCTCTTTTCTCTCTCTTTCTCTCCTATAGGTCTCACCACTCTCTCTCTTCTCTCCGTTTCTCTCTCTTTCTCTCCTATAGGTCTCACCACTCTCTCTCTTCTCTCTGTTTCTCTCTCTCTCTCTCCTATAGGTCTCACCACTCTCTCTCTTCTCTCTTTCTCTCTCTCTCTCCTATAGGTCTCACCACTTGCTCTCTTCTCTCTCTCTCTCTCTTTCCCTCCTATAGGTCTCACCACTCTCTCTTTCTCTAACTCTCTCTTTCCCTTTCTCTCCTATAGGTCTCACTCTGTCTCACTCAGTCACTCAGTCACTCAGTCACTCTGTCACTCTGTCACTCTGTCACTCAGTCACTCTGTCACTCTGTCACTCTGTCACTCTGTCACTCTGTCACTCTGTCACTCAGTCACTCAGTCACTCAGTCACTCAGTCACTCAGTCACTCTGTCACTCTGTCACTCTGTCACTCTGTCACTCTGTCACTCTGTCACTCACTGTTTCTCTCTCTCTCTCTCTCTCGCTCAATTCAATTCAAGGGCTTTATTGGCATGGGTAACATGTGTTAACATTACCAAAGCAAGTGAGGTGGATAATATACTCTAGTGAAATAAACAATACAAATGAACAGTAAACATTACACTCAAACAAGTTCCAAAACAATAGACACATGACAAATGTCATATTATGTCTATATACAATGTTGTAACGATGTACAAATAGTTAAAGTACAAAAGGGAAAATAAATAAAACACAGGTTGTATTTACAATGGTGTAAGTTCTTCACTGGTTGCCCTTTTCTTGTGGCAACAGGACACAATATCTCACACACATAACCCCTTAATTCATTCCTACTTAGATTTGTGTGTCTATGTTGTGTAATTTGTTAGGAAAGGTGGATACCTAGTCAGTTGTACAAGTTGAATGTATTCAACTGAAATGTGTCTTCCACATTAAACTCAGAGAACTGCCTTGTTCAGGGGTAGTACGACAGATTTTTACCTTGTCAGCTCGGGGAGTCGATCCCGCAACCTTTCAGGTTACTGGCCCAACGCTCTAACCACTAGGCTACCTGCTGGTTACTGACCCAACACTCTAACCACTAGGCTACCTGCTGGTTACTGGCCCAACGCTCTAACCACTAGGCTACCTGCTGGTTACTAGTTCAACACTCTAACCACTAGACTACCTGCTGGTTACCGGCCCAACACTCTAACCACTAGACTACCTGCTGGTTACTGACCCAACGCTCTAACCACTAGGCTACCTGCTGGTTACTGGCCCAACACTCTAACCACTAGACTACCTGCTGGTTACTAGTTCAACACTCTAACCACTAGGCTACCTGCTGGTTACTGGCCCAACACTCTAACCACTAGACTACCTGCTGGTTACTAGTCCAACACTCTAACCACTAGGCTACCTGCTGGTTTACTGACCCAACAATCTAACCACTAGGCTACCTGCTGGTTACTAGTCCAACACTCTAACCACTAGGCTACCTGCTGGTTACTGGCCCAACGCTCTAACCACTAGGCTACCTGCTGGTTACTAGTTCAACACTCTAACCACTAGACTACCTGCTGGTTACCGGCCCAACACTCTAACCACTAGACTACCTGCTGGTTACTGACCCAACGCTCTAACCACTAGGCTACCTGCTGGTTACTGGCCCAACACTAGCAGTAACCACTAGACTACCTGCTGGTTACTAGTTCAACACTCTAACCACTAGGCTACCTGCTGGTTACCGGCCCAACACTCTAACCACTAGACTACCTGCTGGTTACTAGTCCAACACTCTAACCACTAGGCTCCCTGCTGGTTACTGACCCAACGCTCTAACCACTAGGCTACCTGCTGGTTACTGACCCAACACTCTAACCACTAGGCTACCTGCTGGTTACTAGTCCAACACTCTAACCACTAGGCTACCTGCTGGTTACTGACCCAACGCTCTAACCACTAGGCTACCTGCTGGTTACTGACCCAACACTCTAACCACTAGGCTACCTGCTGGTTACTAGTTCAACACTCTAACCACTAGGCTACCTGCTGGTTACTAGTCCAACACTCTAACCACGAGGCTACTTGTTAGATATTACTGCATTGTTGGAGCTAGAAGCACAAGCATTTCGCTACACCCGCAACAACATCTGCTAATAACGTGTATGTGACCAATAACATTTGATTTGATTTGATTTGACACCCACAGTCATACGCAGCTAACCTTGTGGGGACATACAATTCAGTCCTATTTTCCTTAACCTCTAATCCCAACTCGTACCCTTACCCTAACCCTGACCTTAACCCAAAAAACATAACCCTAACCCTTAATCTAATCCTAGCTCCTAACCCTAAACCTAATCCTAGCTCATAAACGTAGCCCCTAACCCTAAAATTAACCCTAGCTCCTAACCCTAAATCTAATCCAAGCTCCTAACCCTAAATCTAATCCTAGCTCCTAACCCTAACCCTAACCCTAGTTCCTAACCCTAAACCTAATCCTAGCTCCTAAACCTAATCCTAGCTCATAACCCTAAACCTAATCCTAGCTCATAACCCTAAATCAAATCCTAGCTCATAACTCTAGCTCTTAACCCTAAACATAATCCTAGCTCCTAAACCTAATCCTAGCTCTTAACCCTAAACATAATCCTAGCTCCTAAACCTAATCCTAGCTCTTAACCCTAAACATAATCCTAGCTCCTAAACCTAATCCTAGCTCATAACCCTAAACCTAATCCTAGCTCATAACCCTAAATCAAATCCTAGCTCATAACTCTAGCTCTTAACCCTAAACATAATCCTTGCTCATAACCCTAGCTCCTAACCCTAACACTAATCCTAGTTTCTAACCCTAAACCTAGCTCCTAACCCTAATCCTAGTTCCTAACCCTAAACCTAGCTCATAACCCTAAATCTAATCCTAGCTCATAACCCTAAATCTAATCCTAGCTCATAACCCTAAATCTAATCCTAGCTCATAACCCTAAATCTAATCCTAGCCCTTAACGTAATTCTAACCCTAAAACTAATTCTAACCTTAACCCTAAACCCCCCAAAATGTCCCCAGTTGTTTGTTTACTATTCTTGTCGGGACTTAGTATCGTTAAATATACACACACACACACACACACACACACACACACACACACACACACACACACACACACACACACACACACACACACACACACACACACACACTGCTCTGATATGTAACAGAGCCCTTCTCCCAGTGGTCTTACACAACCCTGAACCAGGGTGTGTATTGAACCCTGTGTGTCCAGTACACACACACTCAGCCCCCACACACACACTCAGCCCCCCACACACACACTCATCCCCCCACACTCTCAGCCCCCCACACACACACGCTCAGCCCCCCACATACACACGATCAGCCCCCCACACACACTCTCAGCCCCCCACACACACACTCTCAGCCCCCCACACACACTCTCAGCCCCCCCACACACACTCTCAGCCCCCCACACACACTCTCAGCCCCCCACACACACTATCAGCCCCCCACACACACTCTCAGCCCCCACACACACACTCTCAGCCCCCCAAAACACGCTCAGCCCCCCACACACACTCTCAGCCCCCCACACACACTCTCAGCCCCCCCCACACACACACGCTCAGCCCCCAAAACACGCTCAGCCCCCCCACACACTCTCAGCCCCCCACACACACGCTCAGCCCCCCACACACACTCTCAGCCCCTCCCACACACACTCTCAGCCCCCGCACACACACTCTCAGCCCCCCACACACACACGCTCAGCCCCCAACACACTCAGCCCCCCACACACACTCTCAGCCCCCCAACACGCTCAGCCCCCACACACACACTCTCAGCCCCCCACACTCTCATCCCCCACACTCTCAGCCCCCCACACTCTCAGCCCCCCACACTCTCAGGCCCCCCACACTCTCAGCCCCCCACACTCTCAGTCCCCCCACATACACACTCTCAGCCCCCCACACACACACTCTCAGCCCCCCACATACACACTCTCAGCCCCCCCCACACACACTCTCAGCCCCCACACACACACTCTCAGCCCCCCACATACACACTCTCAGCCCCCCACATACACACTCTCAGCCCCCCACACACACACTCTCAGCCCCCACACACACACTCTCAGCACCCACACACACACTCTCAGCCCCCACACACACACTCTCAGCCCCCCAAAACACTCAGACCCCCACACACACTCTCAGCCCCCCCACACACACTCTCAGCCCCCATACTCTCAGCCCCCCACATACACACTCTCAGCCCCCACATACACACTCTCACTCCCCCCACACTCTCAGCCCCCCACATACACACTCGCCCCCCCCCCACATACAAACTCTCAGTCCCCCCACATACACACTCTCAGTCCCCCCACATACACACTCTCAGTCCCCCCACATACACACTCTCAGCCCCCCCACATACACACTCTCAGTCCCCCCACATACACACTCTCTGCCCGCCCACCCCCACATTCACACTCTCAGCCCCCACACTCTCAGCCCCCCACATACACACTCTCAGCCCCCCACCCCCACATTCACACTCTCAGCCCCCCACACTCTCAGCCCCCCCCACATACACACTCTCAGCCCCCCACATACACACTCTCAGCCCCCCACATACACACTCTCGGCCCCCCACATACACACTCTCAGCCCCCCACATACACACTCTCAGCCCCCCCACATACACACTCTCAGTCCCCCCACATACACACTCTCAGTCCCCCCACATACACACTCTCAGTCCCCCCACATACACACTCTCAGCCCGCCCACCCCCACATTCACACTCTCAGCCCCCCACTCTCAGCCCCCCACACACTCTCAGCCCCCCACCCCCACATTCACACTCTCAGCCCCCCACACTCTCAGCCCCCCCCACATACACACTCTCAGCCCCCCACATACACTCTCGGCCCCCCACATACACACTCTCGCCCCCCACATACACACTCTCAGTCCCCCCACACACACACTCTCAGCCCCCCCCACATACACACTCTCCCCCCCCACATACACACTCTCAGCCCCCCCCTCCACATACACACTCTCAGTCCCCCCACATACACACTCTCAGTCCCCCCCACATACACACTCTCGGCCCCCCACATACACACTATCCCCCCACATACACACTCTCAGCCCCCACACTCTCAGCCCCCCACATACACACTCTCAGTCCCCCCCACATACACACTCTCAGTCCCCCCTCAGTCCCCCCCCACATACACACTCTCGGCCCCCCACATACACACTCTCGGCCCCCCACATACACACTCTCAGTCCCCCCACATACACACTCTCAGCCCCCCACACTCTCAGCCCCCCCCACATACACACTCTCAGTCCCCCCCCACATACACACTCTCATCCCCCCACCCCCACATTCACACTCTCAGCCCCCCACACTCTCAGCCCCCCACATACACACTCTCATTCCCCACACACACTCTCAGCCCCCCACACTCTCAGCCCCCCACACACACACACTCTCAGCCCCCACCCCCACATTCACACTCTCAGCCCCCCAACACACAATTTTCACACCCACATACTGCTGGGGGCACCGGGTTATCATGACTGAAACATTCTCTTGCATAAGTCACACAGTCTGCTCCCCTTTACTCACGTAGAGTCCAGAGTGCCTGTCACCGAAGAAGGGGAATGCAACAGAGATCTCCACCAGCCCTGAGCCGCCATCGTCCTGGGAGATGGTTTGGGAGTCCCCCGAGTCCTGGCCAAAGGGGTAGAAGTCCTCCAGGGGTACCCCTGGCTCGACCGTCCCAGGGAGGAGCAGCAGGTTCAGGCAGAGCAGGGTGCAGAGGCAGGGTAGCAGGGCTCCAGGTACCAGGTCAGCTCCAGACATCTTCACCTTGGCCCTCAGACTCTCAGCTTCAGCCTCTAGGCAGGCAGCAGAACAGGAGAGGACAGGAGAGGACAGGGAAGGACAGTATCTCGTCTTCTACACCAGCAGCTCTTTAAATCTGTCCTTCTTCCTTTCTCTCTCTCTCTCCCAGCGAATGAGGTGACAGGGACAGTCACAACAGGCAGAGGGTATCAGAGGGTAGGGTAGCAGAACACCTGGGGTATCAGCAGAACAGGAACCTTCTTTCACAGCTGCAGCAACAGCAGCCCTTTAAATCTTCTCCTGTGTTGTCTCTCTCTCTCTCTCTCTCTCTCTCTCTCTTGCTCTCTCTCTCTCTCGCTCTCTCTCTCCCTCTCGCTCTCTCTCTCCCTCTCGCTCTCTCTCTCCCTCTCGCTCTCTCTCTCCCTCTCGCTCTCTCTCTCTCTCTCTCTCTCTCTCAGTTGTGCTGTTTGTCTGAGACAAGGGGATAGATTCCTTGCATTCTGCTTGGCTCGCTGCTTGCTGCTGGGTGCTTCGTTGGTTCGTAAAGCTGTGCTGCTGCTCCGTCTCACAGAGATAAACTGAGGGAAAGACTGAGAGAAAAAGGGGGAGCAGAATGATTTTTAATTTTTTTTTTTACAATCCCAGCGATTTGGTCCCTGATGGTTAGGGTTAGAAATACCCTCAATAAAAGCTCTATTCTGCCTGCCAAAGGAGTTCTTTCAGCTCTGCTAGGCCCCACCCCCCCTTGGGATTCACTACCTCGCATAATGAGGGAATGTCGGCCAATGGTAGAGGAGAGGCCGGTAACTGGATAACTACTGGGCGGACCTATGATAATCAAAGGAGTGCTCTAGAAACTCTGACAAGGCTTCTCCCTCTCCTCTTTGGCTTAACCCTTTCACTCTGGGTCTACACAGATAGCGCACCTTAGCGTGTCAGACTGAACAGGTTACACGCTACAAGCGGCCAGCTCTCCTCTCATCAAAACTTGACTCTGTGCATCTACCTAGGCATATCAGAGTATGTTTAAACCAGGTAATAACATGGCTATATACAGGGGGTAGCAGTACCATGTCGGTGTACAGGGATACGAGGTAATAGCATGGCTATTTACACAGGGTACCAGTACGAGTTGGTGTAGGGGTACGAGGTAATAACAGAGGTACGAGGTAATAACAGGGGTATAAGGTAATAACAGGGGTATGAGGTAATAACAGGGGTACCAGGTATTAACAGGGGTACCAGGTAATAACAGAGGTACCAGGTATTAACAGGGGTACCAGGTATTAACAAGGGTAATACCCTCAATAAAAGCTCTATTCTGCCTGCCAAAGGAGTTCTTTCAGCTCTGCTAGGCCCCCCTTGGGATTCACTACCTCGCATAATGAGGGCATGTCGGCCAATGGTAGAGGAGAGGCCGGTAACTGGATAACTACTGGGCGGACCTATGATAATCAAAGGAGTGCTCTAGAAACTCTGACAAGGCTTCTCCCTCTCCTCTTTGGCTTAACCCTTTCACTCTGAGTCTACACAGATAGCGCACCTTAGCGTGTCAGACTGAACAGGTTACACGCTACAAGCGACCAAATCCAAGATGGCGTAGCAGTAAGTCGTCCTGTCGCGTCGTGTCCTTTGTATATATCGTTTCTTTTTCGTATTTTTACATATTTTTCTTCGCATATCTCTTTAAAAACATTTTGCTAAACCTAAGCTTCCAAATACTCTCCTGCAACCCGCCTCACCCAATGTAGCTATTTTTCCTAAAGTATTTATATTTACTTCGGAACCGGAACCCCTCAACTGAAGCTAGCCAGCTAACCACCAGCTATGCTAGCGGTCTTCAGCTAACCGGTCATCAGCTAACCTTTAGCTCGGAAAGCTCTCGCCAGTTCGAACAACGCGACTCTAACCAGAGCATAACGGACCTATTTATTTTTCATCCCCGGATTCCCACCGCAAACGGAACATTTTTCAGCTGGATCTTCACAACTAGCTATCTAGCTAAACCGCAACCCCGGATGATTACTCCTGGCTAGCGTTTCCACCCACTTAGCTTGAAGCTATCCCGGCCAGCGCACCTGTGCTACCACCGTAGCATACTCCTGGGCTACAATACCCGAGCCCACGACTGGTCTATCGATGTCACCGCATGAAGAGGAATAAACAGACTCACCCCATCGCGACGTCCCCCCAAAGGCTAACTCTCTAGCCCTCGCTATCTACATGCTTGCTAATTCGGCCTGCTAACTGCTAGCTTGTCTAGCTCCGGTCCGCTAACTGCTACCTTGTTTAGCCCGGGCCTACAAACTGTTAGCTTGTTAGCACAGGCCTGCTAACCGTCTGAATCGCCGCGTCCCAAACACTCACTGGACCCAAATTTACTTTCTATCTCTTTTTGATTTTTAATTTGTTTATACCTTTCCGGAAACCTGCCTCACCCAATGTGATACGGAATCACTATTATTCTTAATTTTTAGAACACACTCAAGAACCTCCAGAAGCTAACCAGCTAACTAGCTACAAGCTATTTAGTCATTGTTAGTTTTTTTTCAACCTGGATAACACTCGCCAGTCCAGCTTCCCTGCCCCATCCACCGCTGCCCCCTGGACACTGATCTCTTGGCTACATAGCTGATGCACGCTGGACTGTCCATCAATCCATTCTGCTTGTTCATGTTTTATCTGTCGGCCCCGTTGCCTAGTCAACGCCATTTTACCTGCTGTTGTTGTGCTAGCTGATTAGCTGTTGTCTCACCTACTGTTTTAGCTAGCTTTCCCAATTCAACACCTGTGATTACTGTATGCCTCGCTGTATGTCTCTCTCAAATGTCAATATGCCTTGTATACCGTTGTTCAGGTTAGTTATCATTGTTTTAGTTCACAATGGAGCCCCTAGTTCTACTCTTCATACCCCTGATAACTCCTTTGTCCCACCTCCCACACATGCGGTGACCTCACCCATTACAACCAGCATGTCCAGAGATACAACCTCTCTCATCATCACCCAGTGCCTGGGCTTACCTCCGCTGTACCCGCACCCCACCATACCCCTGTCTGCGCATTATGCCCTGAATATATTCTACCATGCCCAGAAAACTGCTCCTCTTATTCTCTGTCCCCAACGCTCTAGGCGACCAGTTTTGATAGCCTTTAGCCGCACCCTCATACTACTCCTTCTCTGTTCCGCGGGTGATGTGGAGGTAAACCCAGGCCCTGCATGTCCCCAGGCACCCTCATTTGTTGACTTCTGTGATCGAAAAAGCCTTGGTTTCATGCATGTCAACATCAGAAGCCTCCTCCCCTCCTAAGTTTGTTTTACTCACTGCTCTAGCACACTCTGCTAACCCTGATGTCCTTGCGTGTCTGAATCCTGGCTCAGGAAGGCCACCAAAAATTCAGAGATTTCCATACCCAACTATAACATCTTCCGTCAAGATAGAACTGCCAAAGGGGGAGGAGTTGCAGTCTACTGTAGAGATAGCCTGCAAAGTAATGCCATACTTTCCAGGTCCATACCCAAACAGTTCGAACTACTAATTTTGAAAATTACTCTCTCCAGAAATAAGTCTCTCACTGTTGCCGCCTGCTACCGATCCCCCTCAGCTCCCAGCTGTGCCCTGGACACCATTTGTGAATTGATCGCCCCCCCATCTAGCCTCAGAGTTTGTTCTGTTAGGTGACCTAAACTGGGATATGCTTAACACCCCGCCAGTCCTACAATCTAAGCTAGATGCCCTCAATCTCACACAAATCATCAAGGAACCCACCAGGTACAACCCTAACTCTGTAAACAAGGGCACCCTCATAGACATCATCCTGACCAACTGGCCCTCCAAATACACCTCCGCTGTCTTCAACCAGGATCTCAGCGATCACTGCCTCATTGCCTGTATCCGCTACGGAGCCGCAGTCAAACGACAACCCCTCATCACTGTCAAACGCTCCCTAAAACACTTCTGTGAGCAGGCCTTTCTAATCGACCTGGCCCGGGTATCCTGGAAGGACATTGACCTCATCCCGTCAGTTGAGGATGCCTGGTCATTCTTTAAAAGTAACTTCCTCACCATTTTAGATAAGCATGCTCCGTTCAAAAAATGCAGAACTAAGAACAGATACAGCCCTTGGTTCACCCCAGACCTGACTGCCCTCGACCAGCACAAAAACATCCTGTGGCGGACTGCAATAGCATCGAATAGTCCCAGTGATATGCAACTGTTCAGGGAAGTCCGGAACCAATACACGCAGTCAGTCAGGAAAGCTAAGGCCAGCTTCTTCAGGCAGAAGTTTGCATCCTGTAGCTCCAACTCCAAAAAGTTCTGGGACACTGTGAAGTCCATGGAGAACAAGAGCACCTCCTCCCAGCTGCCCACTGCACTGTGGCTAGGTAACACGGTCACCACCGATAAATCCATGATTATCGAAAACTTCAATAAGCATTTCTCAACGGCTGGCCATGCCTTCCGCCTGGCTACTCCAACCTCGGCCAACAGCTCCGCCCCTCCGGCAGCTCCTCGCCCAAGCCTCTCCAGGTTCTCCTTTACCCAAATCCAGATAGCAGATGTTCTGAAAGAGCTGCAAAACCTGGACCCGTACAAATCAGCTGGGCTTGACAATCTGGACCCCCTATTTCTGAAACTATCCGCCGCCATTGTCGCAACCCCTATTACCAGCCTGTTCAACCTCTCTTTCATATCGTCTGAGATCCCCAAGGATTGGAAAGCTGCCGGAGTCATCCCCCTCTTCAAAGGGGGAGACACCCTGGACCCAAACTGTTACAGACCTATATCCATCCTGCCCTGCCTATCTAAGGTCTTCGAAAGCCAAGTCAACAAACAGGTCACTGACCATCTTGAATCCCACCGTACCTTCTCCGCTGTGCAATCTGGTTTCCGAGCCGGTCACGGGTGCACCTCAGCCACACTCAAGGTACTAAACGATATCATAACCGCCATCGATAAAAGACAGTACTGTGCAGCCGTCTTCATCGACCTTGCCAAGGCTTTCGACTCTGTCAATCACCATATTCTTATCGGCAGACTCAGTAGCCTCGGTTTTTCGGATGACTGCCTTGCCTGGTTCACCAATTACTTTGCAGACAGAGTTCAGTGTGTCAAATCGGAGGGCATGCTGTCCGGTCCTCTGGCAGTCTCTATGGGGGTGCCACAGGGTTCAATTCTCGGGCCAACTCTTTTCTCTGTATATATCAATGATGTTGCTCTTGCTGCGGGCGATTCCCTGATCCACCTCTACGCAGACGACACCATTCTATATACTTTCGGCCCGTCATTGGACACTTTGCTATCTAACCTCCAAACAAGCTTCAATGCCATACAACACTCCTTCCGTGGCCTCCAACTGCTCTTAAACGCTAGTAAAACCAAATGCATGCTTTTCAAACGATCGCTGCCTGCACCCGCATGCCCGACTAGCATCACCACCCTGGATGGTTCCGACCTTGAATATGTGGACATCTATAAGTACCTAAGGTGTCTGGCCAGACTGCAAACTCTCCTTCCAGACTCATATCAAACATCTCCAATCGAAAATCAAATCAAGAGTCGGCTTTCTATTCCGCAACAAAGCCTCCTTCACTCACGCAGCCAAGCTTACCCTAGTAAAACTGACTATCCTACCGATCCTCGACTTCGGCGATGTCATCTACAAAATGGCTTCCAACACTCTACTCAGCAAACTGGATGCAGTCTATCACAGTGACATCCGTTTTGTCACTAAAGCACCTTATACCACCCACCACTGCGACTTGTATGCTCTAGTCGGCTGGCCCTCGCTACATATTCGTCGCCAGACCCACTGGCTCCAGGTCATCTACAAGTCCATGCTAGGTAAAGCTCCGCCTTATCTCAGTTCACTGGTCACGATGGCAACACCCATCCGTAGCACGCGCTCCAGCAGGTGTATCTCACTGATCATCCCTAAAGCCAACACCTCATTTGGCCGCCTTTCGTTCCAGTACTCTGCTGCCTGTGACTGGAACAAATTGCAAAAATCGCTGAAGTTGGAGACTTTTATCTCCCTCACCAACTTCAAACATCAGCTATCTGAGCAGCTAACCGATCGCTGCAGCTGTACATAGTCTATTGGTAAATAGCCCACCCATTTTCACCTACCTCATCCCCATACTGTTTTTATTTATTTACTTTTCTGCTCTTTTGCACACCAATATCTCTACCTGTACATGACCATCTGATCATTTATCACTCCAGTGTTAATCTGCAAAATTGTAATTATTCGCCTACCTCCTCATGCCTTTTGCACACATTGTATATAGACTCCCCCTTTGTTTTCTACTGTGTTATTGACTTGTTAATTGTTTACTCCATGTGTAACTCTGTGTTGTCTGCTCACACTGCTATGCTTTATCTTGGCCAGGTCGCAGTTGCAAATGAGAACTTGTTCTCAACTAGCCTACCTGGTTAAATAAAGGTGTTCTCAACCAGCCTACCTGGTTAAATAAAGGTGTTCTCAACTAGCCTACCTGGTTAAATAAAGGTGTTCTCAACCTGCCTACCTGGTTAAATAAAGGTGTTCTCAACTAGCCTACCTGGTTAAATAAAGGTGTTCTCAACTAGCCTACCTGGTTAAATAAAGGTGTTCTCAACCAGCCTACCTGGTTAAATAAAGGTGTTCTCAACTAGCCTACCTGGTTAAATAAAGGTGTTCTCAACCAGCCTACCTGGTTAAATAAAGGTGTTCTCAACTAGCCTACCTGGTTAAATAAAGGTGAAATAAAGAAGAAAAAAAAGGTAATAACAGGGGTACGAGGTAATAACAGGGGTACGAGGTAATAACAGGGGTACGAGGTAATAACAGGGGTATGAGGTAATAACAGGGGTACCAGGTATTAACAGGGGTACGAGGTAATAACAGGGGTACCAGGTATTAACAGGGGTACGAGGTAATAACAGGGGTATGAGGTAATAACAGGGGTACCAGGTATTAACAGGGGTACCAGGTATTAACAAGGGTATGAGGTAATAACAGGGGTACCAGGTATTAACAGGGGTACGAGGTAATAACAGGGGTACCAGGTATTAACAGGGGTACCAGGTATTAACAGGGGTACGAGGTATTAACAGGGGTACCAGGTATTAACAAGGGTATGAGGTAATAACAGGGGTACCAGGTATTAACAGGGGTACGAGGTAATAACAGGGGTACCAGGTATTAACAGGGTTACCAGGTATTAACAGGGGTACCAGGTATTAACAAGGGTATGAGGTAATAACAGGGGTATGAGGTAGTAACAGGGGTATGAGGTAATAATACTTTTTTTATATATATTTTTTAATTTTACCTTTATTTAACTAGGCAAGTCAGTTAAGAACAAATTCTTATTTTCAATGACAGCCTAGGAACAGTGGGTTAACTGCCTGTTCAGGGGCAGAACAACAGATTTGTAACTTGTCAGCTCGGGGGTTTGAACTTGCAACCTTCCGGTTACTTGTCCAATGCTCTAACCACTAGGCTACCCTGCCACTAGGCTACCCTGCCGCCCCTGTAATAACAGGGGTACCAGGTATTAACAGGGGTACCAGGTAATAACAGGGGTACCAGGTAATAACAGGGGTATGAGGTAATAACAGGGGTACGAGGTAATAACAGGGGTACCAGGTAATAAGAGGGGTACCAGGTAATAACAGGGGTACGATGTAATAACAGGGGTACAATGTAATAACAGGGGTACCAGGTATTAACAGGGGTACCAGGTAATAACATGGGTATGAGGTAATAACGGGTATGATGTAATAACAGGGTTACGAGGTAACACCAGGGGTATCTGGCAATAACAGGGTACCTGGTAATAACGGGTATGAGGTAATAATGGGTATGATGTAACCATGATGTAATAACAACAGGGGTACCAGGTAATAACAGGGGTACCAGGGGTACCAGGTATTAACAGGGTACCAGGTAATAACAGGGGTATGAGGTAATAACAGGTATTAACAGGGGTACCAGGTAATAACATGGGTATGAGGTAATAACGGGTATGATGTAATAACAGGGTTACGAGGTAACACCAGGGGTATGAGGCAATAACAGGGGTACCAGGTAATAACGGGTATGAGGTAATAATGGGTATGATGTAATAACGGGTATGATGTAATAACAGGGGTACGATGTAATAACAGGGGTACCAGGTAATAAGAGGGGTACCAGGTAATAACAGGGGTACCAGGTAATAACAGGGGTATAATGTAATAACAGCGGTACCAGGTAATAACAGGGGTATGAGGTCATAACAGGGGTACGAGGTAATAACAGGGGTACGAGGTAATAACAGGGGTACCAGGTAATAACAGGGGTATGAGGTATTAACAGGGGTACCAGGTATTAACAGGGGTATGAGGTATTAACAGGGGTACGAGGTAATAACAGGGGTACGAGGTAATAACAGGAGTATAATGTAATAACAGGGGTACCAGGTATTAACATGGGTTTGAGGTATTAACAGGGGTACCAGGTAATAACAGTGGTACCAGGTAACAACAGGGGTACCAGGCAATAACAGGGGTATGAGGTAATAACAGGGGTATGAGGTAATAACAGGGGTATGAGGTAATAACAGGGGTATGAGGTAATTGAAGTAGCTGTGTAGATAAGGGTAGGGGTAAAGTAACTAGGCAACAGGAGAGATACATGTTATGGAGGCTGTCCTGGCTCTGGAAAGCTACCTCTTGCTCTCTACTAAACCCTTTACTAACCTTGTACAGCTAAATTAGCAAACCACTGCAAAGGAAACAAACAGAAAGCGGTCAGTAAAAACACATTTGTCATCTAGTGTACAAATTTAAATGTATGACATATCTTTCTTTTTGAGAGAGAGAGACAGAGAGGTAAGCGAGAGATACAGATACAGAGAGAGAAAGAGAGAGAGGGGTAAGAGAGAGAGAGAGAGAGAGAGAGATTGAGAGAGAGAGAGAGAGAGAGAGATTGAGAGAGAGAGAGATTTGGCCCTAAACAGAGAGTACACAGTGGCAGAATACCTGACCACTGTGACTGACCCAAAATTAAGGAAAGCCTTGACTATGTACAGACTCAGTGAGCATAGCCTTGCTATTGAGAAAGGCCGCCGTAGGCAGACATGGCTCTCAAGAGAAGACAGGCTATGTGCTCACTGCCCACAAAATGAGGTGGAAACTGAGCTGCACTTCCTAACCTCCTGCCCAATGTATGACCATATTAGAGAGACATATTTCCCTCAGATTACACAGATCCACAAAGAATTCGAAAACAAATCCAATTTTGAAAAACTCCCATATCTACTGGGTGAAATTCCACAGTGTGCCATCACAGCAGCAAGATTTGTGACCTGTTGCCACGAGAAAAGGGCAACCAGTGAAGAACAAACACCATTGTAAATACAACCCATATTTATGCTTATTTATTTTATCTTGTGTCCTTTAACCATTTGTACATTGTTAAAACACTGTATATATATATAATATGACATTTGTAATGTCTTTACTGTTTTGAAACTTCTGTATGTGTAATGTTTACTGTTAATTTTTGTTGTTTTTCACTTTATATATTTCACTTTGTATGTTGTCTACCTCACTTGCTTTGGCAATGTTAACACATGTTTCCCATGCCAATAAAGCCCTTGAATTGAATTGACAGAGAGAGAGAGAGAGACAGAGAGAGAGAGACAGAGGTAAGAGAGAGATACAGACACAGAGAGAAAGAGAGAGATTGAGAGAGAGAGAGACACACAGTCACAGCTTTCTCTTCGACAAAGAGGATCATTAACAAACTCAAACTCACAAATTATATCGTCGTGTTTTGTTTCGTCGTATCGACACACACTTGAACAGTTTCCAAAACAACGGAGCGTAGTATCTCATGAATAAATATATGTTGAATAAAACTCAGGATTGTTTTTAACCACTCAGTCTTTTATTTGTCTCAAACATAACCTCATTGTGATGAGTTAAATAGAATTACAGGCTAATGACTGTACCGTGCAAACAACCCATACTACTAATACATAGGAATTGACAACAGTGCTATAAAGGTTATTCTGTTTTTATTCTCATTTCTCCGATATCAATTATCACCTTATGACTGGTTTAATCATTGAAAATTCAAAACAAATATTATATAATTCAAAAACAAGAAATAATTAATAAAAAAATGGTTCTAAGGGTTTTAATGCTGATAATTATAAACATAAACACTGCAGTAAAGGTTACCACTGAGTTACAGTGGACAGAGGAAGGATTCTATGTTGTTACACAAACCGAGACAACAGTAATGGGTAGGGTGTGTGTGTGTGTCTGGGTGTGTGTGGGGGTGTGTGTGTGTGGGGGGGTGTGTGTGTGTCTGGGTGTGTGTGGGCGTGTGTGTGTGTGTGTCTCTATCTTCACATTGTGTTGATTTGACAAACCAAGACAACAGCAGTAACAGACTCAGTAGCACCGTGTGGCCTGTCTGGCCTCAGCAAATCCTTTAAATAATCTGACAACAGCACAGCCAGAAACAACACATTCACTGTTTCTCTGCAGATTACTGAAATCCAGTGTGTGTGTGTGTGGTGTTGGGCTTGTGTCTGCCTGTCATTGTGTGTCTTGCGTACCTAAGTGTGTATGTATGTGCATGTGTGTTTACATGCGTACGTTCTGCAGAAACTAGTTGATTCCCAGTAACATACATACTAAGGGTTATAGAGGGACTGTCTGTCCCAGAATGCCATACTGTCATTCTCCCCATCCCTCTCCAAGGGGCCAAGGGGCCAGGGGCCACTGGTTAGCATACACCCCATTATCTCAGTATCTGGTTGACGTAGGCCTGCCTCCTCCTCATCTCCTGGTCCAACTGCTCCTTCAGCGTCAGCACCTTGGGGAGGGGGGAGGGGGAGACACAGAGACCGAGAGACAGAGAGGGACAGAGACAGAGAGGGACAGACACAGTGGGGGACAGACACAGAGGGGAACAGACACAGAGCGGGACAGACACAGAGCGGGACAGACACAGAGCGGGACAGACACAGAGCGGGACAGAGACGGACAGAGAGGGAAAGACACAGAAAGGGACAGACACAGAGGGGAACAGACACAGAGAGGGACAGACACAGAAAGGGATAGAGAGGGACAGAGACAGAGGGGGACAGAGACAGAGGGGGACATAGACAGAGGGGGACATAGACAGAGGGGGACAGAGACAGAGGGGGACAGACACAGAGCGGGACAGACACAGAGCGGGACAGAGAGGGACAGAGAGGGAAAGACACAGAAAGGGACAGACACAGAGGGGAACAGACACAGAGGGGGAGACAGACACAGAGAGGGACAGACACAGAAAGGGATAGAGAGAGACAGAGGGAAAGGGGGACAGAGACAGAGGGGGACATAGACAGAGGGGGACATAGACAGAGGGGGACATAGACAGAGGGGGACAGACACAGAGCGGGACAGACAGACACAGAGCGGGACAGAGAGGGACAGAGAGGGAAAGACACAGAAAGGGACAGACACAGAGGGGAACAGACACAGAGAGGGACAGACACAGAAAGGGATAGAGAGGGACAGAGACAGAGGGGGACAGAGACAGAGGGGGACATAGACAGAGGGGGACAGAGACAGAGGGGGACAGACACAGAGCGGGACAGACACAGAGCGGGACAGAGAGGGACAGAGAGGGAGGGACAGAGAGGGAAAGACACAGAAAGGGACAGACACAGAGGGGAACAGACACAGAGGGAGACAGACACAGAGAGGGAAAGACACAGAGGGGAACAGACACAGAGAGGGACAGACACAGAAAGGGATAGAGAGGGACAGAGACAGAGGGGGACAGAGATAGAGGGGGACATAGACAGAGG